>NW_010311485.1:55491-56083 GCF_000700745.2 Antrostomus carolinensis
GTGGCTGCAAGGTGGAAGAGGGAGGCTGACAGGGCTCCTGACACGGTCTCAAAGATTTCACGTGGTAGTTCTTACCCTCATTTATATCCAGATAACCCCATGGGTGTGCTGGGATATTAAAGGATTTCTCAGCTGATTGTTTTTTCTCTGAGCATGGTGGTTCAGATAACAGTTTAAAAACATTGTGTGAACAGTTAGAAAGAGGTAATCACTCAGATCCAGAAAAGCAGCATAATAATTCACAACTCCCAAAGGGGCTGGTGATATTGGCAACAGGTAGGGTTCTTTTTTTTCCTCCCCAGTGATCCCTTACCTCCCTCTCTTTCCTTTTTTTTAAGTCTTGTAATGATTTACACCTCAGTAAAAATTCCTAGTGAAAAGAAGTCATTTGAAGAACTGATTTAGCAGCGACCCCCGTCCTCCACCCAGGCAGGGGTAACGGTAGTCAAGTCAGAGCGATTATTTTTGTTCATGGTATTAAAATTGAACTTCATCTTGGAAGAACTTCAGGACGTTAATAACCCTGTACACTAAGAAACCTTTGCCCTCTCCCTGTGCTTCTAGGACAATGAACATGGTATTACGTTCTGAA
>NW_010311485.1:56111-59393 GCF_000700745.2 Antrostomus carolinensis
GGGACTCTGTGAATATACAAACAGACAGCTCTGCATCTGAAATGGATTTTTATCTTGCACTTACGGAGATCCCAGTATCAGCCTACTTCCTTTGAAACAGGATTTATCCTGGGCAATAAATTCAGCTTTAGATTGTTTTTTTCAAGAGACTTTCAGAATCTTCACTACCATAGCATTTGAGTTCAAATTACATTGGTATAGTGCTGTGTGCACTGTTCACTCCTAATGCTCTCGGTACATGTGCAGCACAGACTCATTGAAACAGTCCTACTCTATAAATGTATTAATATCTCCTTTTTTCTCCTTGTACAATGTTTAGTTTTAGAACACTAATTAACGTAGGATATGTTTCTTTCCATAAAACCTAGCAAAACACAGCTCTAATATGTATTTAACTTTTTTTTTTTTAATGCAAGCTCTCCATCTCTTTATGTCATTATAGATGTACGGTATATATGACTCCCTGTTACATCTGGTAACCACACACTACTGGCAGGAACAGTCAAGATGTGAAAAGAAAACAAAACGTTGTGTTGAGGTTTGAGATCAGAGGGAAGTGACCATTCCCATTACTTGTCTACTTCTTTTTAATTTTTATGAAAAGTAGGTTTCTAACAAAAAATGCCTGATAGATATCTGCTTGGGCATGTTAGATCAGGAACTTCCAGTCATCAACCTATGCCCTTAAGGGGGGCATGGGCTCAAGCTCTGCCAGGGGAGGTTTAGGTTAGATGTTAGGAAGAAATTCTTTACAGAAAGGGTAATCAGGCACTGGAACGGCCTGCCCAGAGAGGTGGTGGATTCACCATCCCTGGAGGTTTTTAAAAAGAGATTGGACGTGGCCCTTAGTGCCATGATATAGTAATTGGAGTTGGATCAGGGGTTGGACTTGATGATCTTGGAGGTCTTTTCCAACCCAATCTATTCTATGATTCTATGATTCTATATGAAAACTAACTGGGACACCTCTAGCCTTTTAGCCAGACATGTTTCAGGATAAGAACTTCCAAGCACAAAGGTATAGTTCCAGGAAGCCTGAAGAAATGTTTTACACTGAGGATGATGAGACCCTGGCCCAGGTTGCCCAGAGAGGTGGTAGAAGCCCCATCACTGAAACATTCAAGCTCAGGTTGGACGGGGCTGTGAGCAACCTGGTCTGGTTGAAGGTGTCTCGGCTCACTGCAGGGGGTTGGAGCAGATGTCCTTGAAAGGTCCCTTCAACCCAAACCAGTCTGTGATTCTACATCAGACACCTGAGAAGAATCATAATTAAACATTTTTGCAAGAGATTTTGCTCCCTCCTTCCTCTTTTTACAGTATTTCCCTTACAGTCTCTTCTGCTTCTTGTCTCCTCCTACTCCTCTTCTGTCTGAGAGCAAAACCACCTCTTTTGGAATACCATTTGCCCACCCTAGAGACACCCCTAACAGAAACTTCCATTCAAGCTGCTCTTCCCAAATCTTTCCTTACCTTAATGCACTTCAGGCAGGCACCAGCAACTCTGGGGTACTGACCAACACAGCCACAATTCTTGTTCTCTTTGTTTTCACTTTAGACTTTAACAGAATTTCCACTCTTTACAGAAATGACTCATTTTTAGGGTTGTGCTGGTGTATACATGCAACTGATGGACACTGCCCACCTAGTCTGAAAAAATTATTGACATTGACAACTTTAGATTATCCAAAGGCTTCATTTACACAAACACAGGTGTGTATGAAGACTCTGTGAGTATCTCCTCAAACACATTTAATCACATATGTATATAATCTGCAGTAAGCAAACAAGTCACAGACAGAGCCTTAGATAGTCCATAAATAGCAACAGAATCACGCTAGTTTTCCTTATCCAGAAGTTTGGGCTCAGCTGTATTTTCCCAGGTTTTTAGCCATTTTGCTCCTCAGAGTCAGCAGAGGGCATTGTTCACTCAGTGTGTGCCAGCTCACACTAGTGACAGGCTGCTTCCAGGCTCGTCCCACGTCAGGCACTGATTGTCATTATTTTGATGATATTTAATAGCAACACCTATATAGGAGATTTTTTCAAAAAGTTCTGAATAGTGGTTTGGTCTTTTTTTAATATATACCTTTATATAACGACTTTCATACCCATTTTACAGACAAGAGATATTTGTATTAGGCAAATTGCCCAAAATCACAATTAGTCAGTGACATAATCCTGTTATGAGTCCTTCCTCACATAAGCTCACAATATGGGGACTTGACAGTTGCCCTCTTAGACAGACACTGACACTTCTGTGTAAGAGAAGCTGAGTTAACAGCGGGCTGTATAAGCACAAACAGGGGTGTGCTGAAGAAGACAATTAACCATCCTAACAAAACCAGGACAAGTGCTCAAATCCAAATATTTCTTTCCCAGTGCAAGAAAAGAAAAGCAGCTTTTTTTTCCCCAGTCTGAGTATGTTTGCTGGGTAAATCTTTTTCAGTCCCTCACAACATTTCATTTTCTATGTTTGCTGGGTAAACCTTTTCCAGTCCCTCACAACGTTTCATTGTCTGTTTGCCGGGTAAACCTTCTCCAGTCCCTCACAACATTTCATTTCCAGTGGACAGCAGCAGGGAAATGTGCTGCCTGCCCCATGGTAAGACAGAGCTGTTCCCATGGGCTGTCCCATCGGCTCTTTCTGCCTCTGTTCAAGGTTTTCATGGCATTGATGCTCTTGGTTACCCAACAAGCACCATCAGCTGCTTCCCACCAGCAGCCCCAAGCCTAAATCAGATGTTTGTGTGCAAAACCCAAACTGCTTTCAAGCAGGCTACATTGTTCTGTTGAAATTTTAAACTGTCTTGTGAATGTCTAGTACTTGTTTTGGAGCCTTGGACTGTACCACCATCAATCAGGTCATTTGCTCAACACAGTTACTGATATTTCCCAAAGGAAAAAACAGATCAGTGGAGGAATAAGTGAAACTGCCTGAAGAGAGGCAACTGGCAGTAGTGAGATGTGAAACAGGACTCAGAACACCAGGGTACAGGTCTGCACAGAATATTTAACATTTTGAAACAGTTTATTCAGAAATATCAATTTACACGTGCTGAAAGTTGTGCAGTGTGCTCATACCACCAAAGCTGTCATTCTCCTTCCCTGGCAGATCTTGCATATTGCTTTTGTTTAGACAAACTCTTCAGAATATACAGTCTATTTTCATTTTATATTACTGGTAATACAATGGATTCTGGGGTTTTGACAGCAACCACTAAATGCTTTTACAGGTTGAACAACTATTATTTTTTTATATATATATTTATTTATTTATTTATT
>NW_010311486.1:0-3690 GCF_000700745.2 Antrostomus carolinensis
TATTATATATATATTTATATAGAAAAAATATTTCTAACAATAACACTATCACTATTGATGAGATTAATTTTCTTCATGGTGTTTTGGAAATTTTATTCTAGTTATATGTATTTGCTGAAATAAATTATTCCTTTAGTGTCAGTGGTATATTCTGAAGTCAAGGACAATCCAATTAGTGTTGACTGGGATTTGGCAGCTACATCCCTGCTCATTGAGCCAAGAACATGCTTGTTATTGCTTATCTGTTAGTGACTAGATACATTATGATTTAATGTCTCTAATCTTTACAATTGTCAGTTTTCAATCTTCTACAATTGTACGATACGAAAAAATGCAGTTACTGAATACAGTTTGAATTCTTTGCTTTGTAGTAGTCTCGTGCTCAAGGTAACAACAAAATAACTAATCACAAAATTTCGACTAAACTCAACGTAGGTAACACACTCTTAGCACTGCATCGAAAACCAGTAGTTGGTGACAGTACAGTTTGAGGTTTTGTGTAGCTGTAGTAGAATGCTAATATGCAGAAAATACAAAATCACTGTAATTCTGGATACAAATTCAGGACAGCTGCATACAAAACCACAGTGGACCCTGGGAGACCTCAGTGGATAAAAAGAGACAAAGGAATGTTAGTGGGGTTACAAAATCAATCACTCAAATTCGAGGGGGGCAGGGGAGAGGTAGGAATAATGTCCTTTTAACATGGTTCATATGTTGCTTCCTAGGATTTAAAAATGCAAACCCCAGAAAATTCACCATCTGACACTTGGATAGGTCTTCAGCAAGATTGGAAATGTCTTTTTAAATGGTAGACTGTACGTTTGGTCTAATGGAATAGTAACTGGAAGGAAGATGAGACATTCTGGCAGAGGATTTCTCAGATACTTGTGGATGCAAAGAAATGACAGCTCTTCTTTCTAGAATTTTGACTTCAGTTGTGGAAAATTGTGCTTTGTGAAATGGGTTTCATTGAGCTGCTTTTGCCAGATGCCATAAATATTAATGTCAGGAGTACTGAGTGTTGTCAGTTGGCAGCATCTCCTTCAGGCTCCGTTGTGGGCTGCACGTTGCTTTGATGTGGTTTGGGAACCCTTGCTCTGTAAGACAGTGGCTGCTCTTCCTGCTTACTCTGTTTGACACATTCTGGTATTTTTAAATTCTTTCTGTCTTCTAGTTTGGTTTTGCACATTTACAGATTCCAGAAGAATCTCTGACCTTGGTGTCTTGCTCTCTTTCTCCCTCCTTCCCTCTCTTCTCTCTCTCTCAGTCTCTGTTTAGCCATTTTTATCTACTCTGTGTTTTTCTGAGGTGAAGTCCTTTTGTCTAGTCAGTCTGATTTCTTGTGGTTTTCATCTTTAAATAATAAATATAAATTATCAGTTCATCACATAAGCACAAAGGCCAAGTTTTGTCCCTGCTGTAAATTTTGGGCCTAAAAGAGTGTTTGCTAGAGTTTTAGTTTGGGAAAAAAAATCCTTTTCCCCAGTCTTCTTTCTTAGAAACAGAAAAAGTGTTGTGAAGTTTTCTGAAATGATTGAGCTAGAGACAGGTATTAAGCATTGAGACTTAAGAAGGTACGTTTACTTTGGCTAAGTGAGAAATAATTGAACATAGTTAGTAAGAGGTTAGAGTGCCATTAGTAATGCTTATGGCTGTTGGCTATTTGCGTAGCTAAAAAGCATTGCACTTATGTTTCTCTTAGTTCCTCATAACTGCACCAGTTGAGGCACAATAAACCTTTTAGCTTGATCGCTGCATTATTAAACTCTTTCACATTTTAAATTTGTACATTTAATATGTGTATTCGTGCTTTGGACAAAGAAATACATATACTCGTCATTTTTTGTGACTATTGTTCTCTGAACTATAAATATAATTCCTAAGTGGCAGTAAGCATAAGCTGACTGTATGACTAACAAAATACTCAAGACTTTTTCAAAAGGACAAAGTTGTGATCTTGTCATAAATACAACTGAAATAGACTTTCAATTCTTGAAATATTGTTGAATGGGCATACTGTACTTTTTAAATAACAGTAAATTAAGAAATCTGTGGTTTTAATGCTATTACGCAGGCTGCTTTTTATAAAAATGCAAATTGCAATTGCATAAAAAAATAGCCAATATGCTTTGTTCCTGCAGAGCTGTTTCTTCATAATTAGTCTCTTTTCCCAGAAAAATATATAGTAATTTTACAAAGCTTGACTAAACTATGACTGTTCTGTATTGTTAGTATACGCTATTTTTAAACTAAGTTGAATGCAAATCATTCTAGTAGAAGTTACAGGAGTATTTCAGTTTTCTTTCTTCTTGTGTAGTGACTTGAGAGACATAGGTTTCATTTTTTTAAGAACTTGTAATTTCATAAAGAAGATTTTCAAAGGAAAATTGATTATCCTTTTCCTTTGTAAAACACAGATTTTAAACCACATTTTTTCCATATTATATTGGTAATTTCATCTGTTTCTAGTCTCTTTCTTTTAGGTTGTGAGTTCTTAGAACCTTCAGTCTTTGAGAATTTTTTTTTCTTCTCTGTTTTTGGTTTAGTGAGGGACATGGCTCTCAGTACTGATCCTATAAGAGCTGATAGCGGATGCTAATGGGATAGAAAATTGTTACTGAATTAAATGCATCTGGTAGAAGGGTCTGGATTTGCCCTTGATATCCTCTTCTTTCCCAGCTTTGAAAACTCATAGTACTGGTAAACCCTGGAGATGGCTTTTGTGCAGTTCAGAACGTTACTGCTCGGTCCTTCTGAAGATCCCTGGTGCTGTGACTGGCCTGGTTGCTGGTGAGCTTCTCGAGCTTCTCGGCAGAACTTGCTGTTTGTAAAGTAGCTTGGCCTGGGGCCTCTGCCCGAGCCATGGATTGTGCCCGACTGCAGCTGGGGAACTAGTTGGAATTCCCTGTTAAGGGAGGGAAGAGCTGCTGCCAGAGCATTGCCTTTGACTTTTGGCTTCACCCCACATTTCTTAGGAAGATAATTAATGAATTATTCTTACTTTATGCATTTGAGGAGCCAGTTGCTTTTGCAAAATGGGAAACTAATTAGTCTGTTGTCCTCATGATTAGCAATTTTCAGCAGTGGCAGAAAGCACAAGGTTTGGAATGGATGCTTTTAATAGTGTTTCCAAACCAGATAAGATAACAAGTTGTATACACAGAATAAAAGGATGTTTTCCATGTAATAAATAGCCAGTGTTTAGAGTTTGTGTTCAGAAATTCTTGCAAGTTCTAAGTGTTACAAGTGCCGCAGAGAAATAAATTTCCTCTCTAGGTATTTTATGGTGGCTAAAACTTAAGTGCTTTAAGTAGCAAATTCTGGTCCACTTTGCTAATGTGAGTTAAGATAACGCCCGTGGAAGTCTCAGATTTGCTCTTTAGCTGGAGGCCACTGCCCCTATGGCAGTTTTAGACATTTGTGCCAGTTCCTTGCTAGTTCCACTAGTGAGGTGAGGTTTTGACTCAAGCTGCCAGTAAATATGCTTTAAGCTGAGACACCTAGATTTGTATTGACATGACTGAGGCATGGGGCACGCGTTCCCTTTTTCCAGCTCTGGAGGGGTTGATTGTTTCCAGCAGAGAAGCAGCAAAAAGAACTAGAACATCCCAAACCATCTCAGTAGGTTGTACTAGGACTAGTGTCAAAGCTGTGGTGTGTCAGCTGTGATGGCATTATAATTCAGCA
>NW_010311486.1:3709-26177 GCF_000700745.2 Antrostomus carolinensis
TTACAGGCAACTGAAAAGAAAACAAAACCATAGAGAGCCACATGTTTGTGATTTGGCATTCAAAACTCTTCTTTCAAAAGATTCTCTTTCCTGTTTGATTAATCTGCATAAATAACGATACCGGGTTTGCCACTGAGTAAACAGTGTTGATTCAAGTAGTGATACTTTTGTGAGGTTGTTGTTTCAGTACTATGTTTTCCAAATATTTTGTTTATAGTGTTTATTATGAAGAGAGATGAGATCATAGATATTTAACAAAATATCCTTCTGGAGGCTGTTTTTATTGTTTTGTTCTCTTTTGCCACATGGCATCTTTTTGGAAGAGACAAGACTGTCATTTAAGGTGTTTGGTTGGGGTTTTTTTTGTTTTGTTTTGGGGTTTTTTTTGTGAGAGAGTGGTCTTGAAAAGTGTCCAGAAAAAACACTTTCTACTTTCCTGACCTTATAAGATGTCTTTGTATTTTTTAAATTTTGTTTATGTGTTTGCTTATGGGTTTCTTTTTCTTTTAAGGAAATATGGTCCAGTTTGTTAGTAAATGGCCCATTTTTAGAAAATTGCAATTCAAGAACATGAGGCTTCACTGGTCCAGTCTCTAGACATACTCATTGATAGTCATAGCTCCTCTTCTTCTTAGTAGTCTAGTAGAAGACAGTAGGTAACAATTTACATCTTGTTACAGTGTGATAGGACTTTAGAGGCCTAACTCAGAATAATACTGTTTTCATAATCTGTTATTTTCTTGATTATATGCTTGCCAATATTTGAGGGTAGAAAACCCAGAGGAAAGATTTATATAAAAGTAGTAATAATAATAGTAATTTTTTAAAAAAAGTCTTAACTTAGACTGGACCTATAAAGTCATGTGTTTTATGGAACTGACCTTGGAGATGTTCCCATTTCCAAAGTTGTGGTGGCTAAAGATGGGATGCTGAAAAATAAAAGCTGTGCAACTCATGTCTTCCTTTGTTACAGAGTTGGGTATGTTCTATTTATTCTAGGACATTGTGCTTAAAGTTATAAAGTTTTTAGGTTACATTGTCTCCCATTGCTAACCTCGTTCCTCCTTCCTCTCCCTGTCCCCCCAAAAATCAGTAATTTTTCTTGTTTCAGGTTTCTTGTAAAACTTTGGTGATGGCTACTAATAAAATACTTTGAAGTCCTGAAGCAGAAGACTCTTGAACTGCAGCATAGTTCTGAATTAAAAGTCTGTTCCTGTTTTATAAAGTCAATTTTACTCATTCTTCTTTGGGTTGAAAAAAACCCCAAGGATAGATATTACATCAGAATATAAAAATTGATCAGGTACTCTGATCCATTTCTGCTATGCATTCTCATGTTTGATAATCAACTTTATCATCCACCTATTTGATTTTTCACTGTTTTCTGTCAAACAACACAGGTTTTGTAGCAAGAATTATTATTCTGTAAAACTCTTCAGCCTCCCTCAACCCCAAAAGGATGAGCATATGGCTTCTGAGAAAAAACTGATATAAAAGTGTCTAACTCTAAAAAAAAAAAAAAATCCCCATATGAAACCTAGAAATGAACAGTAGTTAGTGAGCAGTAGGAGTCCCTAATTACTTACTGTCTAAATCTGGTATGTACTACTCCCTGCCTATTAGCTGCTTTCTTAAAGGTTCAAAATAGATTTGCAGAGACCAAAACATAAATTCTGTGTTTTATTTGATTTATGATTTTATGAAGACTCTGAATCTTTTTTCTTCTTATATATTTGATGGTTACCAAGAAGAGATTTGGACTATGCAACTTAATATAGTTGTACAAAGCATCATATGCTTTTGACAGTTTTTACAACAGATGGACAAAGATTTCTGTCAACATTGTCTTGCTGATCTTAATTTTTGTATCTGGGGGTTTTAAAGAATCTAAGCTGTTGCTGATTAAATGGTAAGAGTCTGAAGAGTTAGGAGTAGATTAAAGGATAGAAGCAAGTGGTTGCTATTCACAGGGAAAGTTGGTAGCATGGACTCCCAGAGTTAATTTTTCAGACCTTTTTTGTTAAACTTGTAAATATCTGGTAAAACCAGAGGTGGAATAGTTGGGGAATGAGACTTGCAGATGATTAAAAAAAAAAATAATCATTCAGGATAGCTGAATCTAAAAGCTTATGGTGAAGGGCTCCAGAAAGAGCTCATGATAGTGAGTGACTGACTAGATGTTAAAATCTTGGATGAAATGCAGTTTTGATAAATACAAACTACAGTACCAGCAGTGGTGAGAAAAGATGGTCCTAACATACATTCACAACAGTGATCTCCAATTTAGCTATTGTCACTTAGTGAAAAAGTTCTTGGAATTTCTTGGGACAGTTCTCAGTAAACGTCAGCTTAATGTCTGGCGATAATGGCAACAGTAAACTCAGAAATAAACAGTATGGAATTGTGGAAAAATACCCACCAGGAAACATTGTGGTGTGCAGCCCTGGGGGCAGGATTGGATTAGGTGAATCCCAGATGTCCTGTTTGGCTCTGGTTTCACTAGTCTGGAATTTTAAGAAAAACTGGACAGAACTTCTGGGAATCACCTGATCCGTTGTTCTTCCCTAAGGCACAGTTAGCTGTAGCCTTTGCTGGTCAGGCTAGATCTTTGGTGAGCTCACTCTTAAAAACCCTCCGTAACAGCACTTTCACAACCTGCTTTGTCAGTCTGTTCCAGGGCTGCTCTGACTTTAGTGGGTTTTTGGTATAGTTTGAAGCCTGTTATTACTATTCTCCTTGAAGTGTGGTGATCAAAGTGGATGTGGTAACTTACATGAAATCTTACCAATACTAAGAGCAAGACTGTTATTTGCTGATTTTGCAGGCAGATCCATGTGTAGAAATCACTCTTTTTTTTCTTTCTTTCTTTTTTTTTTTTTTTTTTTTTTACTTTTTCACCATCACAACACTGAGGGTCACTTTGTGGTCTGCTTTAACCTCTGCATTCCTTTTAACTAAACTGATAACTATTTGGCCGTCCTGTGTATGTGCAATCAGCTGTTCTGACCTGACTCTGAAGCTTTGCAGTTCTCCTTAGTTATACTTCAGCATTTTTTCATAACTTTTTCCAGTCTTTCACGATCACTTTGAATGCTTATCTTATCCTATGTTTATTATATTTATTTTCTGAAAGTAATTAATAATTTATGTGTATATATAAAATATTTGTGCATGTATATATGCTGTTATGTGTGTGTGTATATATATATATATAAAAGAACAGCTTCAGTCATATTTTGTGTTTCAGCCTGCAGTGACTTTAATAAAAACCAAAACAAAAACCACCTCAAAACAAAAACTGAGCATTGAACCCCATAGTGACTCATGTATTGTAGCTCTGAGATAGAATTAATGCTGCTGTAAATATGATGGAATATGTGTAGTGAGTAGATTTGCAGAAAGTATATTCAGTTGATGCTCCTAGGTATATTAAATTTGAGGTGCTTTGTGGTATATTTAAATAGGGCTGTATTTTATGAGTCAGGGTACTTGGAGAAACAAGTTAGCAAATTATTTCATAAACAACAGAACTAGTGACATCTTTCTACTTGTTTGTGTCTTGAATGTCCCTAATAGTGCTGCTACTGGCCAAGCAACAGGGTGTCTTGAATACTAATATTTTTTCAAATCAGGGTCTCTGGACAATATTTATTTGGGTTAAAGGCAGTTGGTCACATAAACCTTACTTCTGTAGGAAACCTATCTGAAAGTAGAATTCTTGCTTGCAAAAACATGATTGACTGTCGCTTAGAAGAACGTCTGCTTTCCTTTGTAGCAGACACTTTATAGTACACCCCAGTCAGTACTGTGGGCCTGCCACCTCCTCAGAAGGGAGAGCTTGTCTTCTAGCCATTTTTGACAGGCTCATAGTCAAGCGGCATTTGATTGTTTGCTAGGACATGGATGCAGCTCTGCTTTCTTCAATTATGCTCTAATTTCAAACAACTAGTTCCTGTGGTTTCTTGCAATTGCAAAGTATGGATTAAGGGTTTTTTTTTTTAAATTACTGTTTTTACTGCTAATAGCGCGTGCAGTGGAAATGCATTTTGGCATGTAAAATCTTGGCAGTATAGCTTATTTATGGGGCAGGAGATGGCAGTAAGGAAATAGGTGATTTAGCACATAAGCAGAGAATTGTACTTTATTCTTGCATTACAGTTTTAAAAGAATTATCTAAACAACTGGAAGAACATACTTGTTTAAAATCACAAATTGATGTTTATTTTAGGCTTTTCTGTTGATGTTTTTTTGTTTTAGTCACCTAAGTAACAGCATATGCAGTACTTGTTTTAACTACGCTTAGAGATCAGGTAAAATAATATTATGCTACATGGACAAAATATAACTAACATTATACAAAGTTCAACTTTAGGGAAGGCTACTAGTGTTAGAAGGAATGCAAATAAATACACAGAACACTTCTGATTTTTCAAAGTTCATGTGCGTAGATTTAAAATAAATTTGGATGCAACATAATATTTTTCAGTATCTCTTATGAAGGACTACATTTTTGTGTTGATCCCACTTAATTTAAGTCACTCTGGCAGCTGTGTTTTTAGGGGAGGAGGGAATTAAATAAACTGTTAACCTTTGAAAGCCAGAACACAAACAAATAGTGTTTAACTTGTGGACATTTGTGGATATTCCAAACAATGGTGTTAATTTTGATTGCCTTTTTTGAAGTAGACTCATTCTTTTTGTTCTTGGTTCGGAAGCTGAACATATTGTTTGGAGCTTTTCTGCAGCTGTGAAGAACAAAGTTTGTCATGCAGTAGTTCAGTAAGATGACATCATGAGATGATTTTGACTACTGTGGCAATCTGCTTGCGTTTGCCCTTGTGTAAGCGTGATCACTGGCATGTATTTGTTTCCATTTGGTTCGAATCAAGTAAGCGTTTATGGAATTGTGTTCTGTGGCTATTTACTTCATCCTGTTATTCTGGGCTATTGTTATTTTGACCTGAAAATCATTCTACTCAATCTCTCTGTTCCAGTTTGTTCTCCTAAAAGGTGCTCCAGGTAAGTCCTCTTATCTTTAGAGAGCAGAGCATTCCTGTAAGGCTGTGTTAGGCTGTTGGTGGGTAACTCGGGGATATTTGAATGGTGACACACCAGTTCTTTGAAATTCTGGGGTGACAGAAGTGCAATAACTGCGGAGTCTTGCTCGCACCCCATCACATCCCTGGTTTATAGAGTGCTGGAGAACGCAGAGCAAAATAAAGCTGTGTAAGCACTCAGGCCAAACTCTCTTGAGATCATCTGATATTGCTTTACAATACCGGCTTGCACATCCTTGTGTGGGGTTTAGCTGGTAGAAATGATGACCAGCCTGAATGCTGGCAGCAGTGCCATTCTGGCAGGTGCGTAAGGAGCTAATTTTTGCTAAATACATATGGGCCATAAGATATGCTCACACTTACTGGAAACTCTTTGTTTTTGCTGTGTTTTTAGTCTATAGTCGGTCCAGACAAAATATTTGGCCTACCAGGATATGTGAATCACTCTTCTTTGTCAGGCTTCATTTGACATCTGTGTTCTCAAAGTGTTTTGTATGAGGGAAACATTGAATGCACTCAGAAAATTGTGCGTTTTTACAGCTGTTATGTAAAAATCATGCTTTGGTAAGATCAAAATATTATTTAATTGTTTTAGCCTATTAGAAACACAGGAAATATACAGGGTGGGAAACTCCCAAATGACTTGCCACTCGTTATCACCTGTAGGTGAGCAATGACATGCAGACTTAAAAAAAACAAACAAAAACAAAAACCCCACAAAACCCCAAATCTTAGCAGCTGCTTAGTTCTGGGAAAAAAAGAAGAGAAGTTGCTCCATCATCCTTTATGCATTGCTGATACACTTTGAGTGGAAAAAATGCTTTAAAATTTCTTTTATTGATGAAAAAATATGTGCACAGTACAAAACTGATGTTAAGGATTGAGTAAACTGATCGACCTTTGTTTTTTTTCTTCATAGTCTGGTTTTAAACAATACTAAGGGTATATGCACATGAATGCAGATGAGGAGGCCACAGTATAAGATTCTATATGGACATTCAGTGTGCATCTCATTACCTGAAGGAATGTGACAGTTGCTGTGAAGTTGAGGGGAAAATAATGTTCTAGTAGATGGTTGAGATGACCTTCCAGTCACAAAACTCTGTTAAGTTTTGAACAAATTTTAAACTAAGTATGAAGTCAAGAAGTTTGATGACCTGTAATACGTATGAGTGATGTCTCCTGGCGTTTGAGTGTGTACAGCTCCGTGTTTCAGTTCCTCTCACTAAAGGAGTGAGGCTCTGTAAATGTTTAGAGGCAGGAAGCATTATATAAAAATGGTATTTTAAATAACAATAAGAATGAAAAAGGGCACTGGAAGGGGAGCTGAGGGATTATAAACATTGTCTTTTAGAGAGCAAGTGTGCAGTGTACAGAGGAAGAATCCTGTGAAGGTAGTGGAGAGAGAACTAAAAGGGCATGGAAGTTCAGGCAGCTTCTTATTACAGAGGATTGAAAAGTAGATCAGGAGGAAGTGAATTTCAGAGCAGACATCTTGCATGTTGAGATGTGCTAAATTACAGTTACAGTTTGGTGTTTAGATGTGGGTAGCTTGAGCAAGCTGTGAAATAGAAATTTGCAGTGATGTGTGATATGGAACTACCAACATACACTTGATTTAAGGCTGATGTTGAATAAATGAGTTGCATGGTAGCTCTGCAGCACTGTCACAGTGTGGGCTATCAAAAAGACACTTACGAGGAGGATTCCATCTTTACAGATTTCAGACTTGGTGAGGATTGTTTTGATTTGGGACAGATGAAAGAGATGTATCTGAAAATACTACTTTCAAAACAAGGAAGTGAAGGCAGTATGGATTTATCTACCTCTAATGCCTGAACTATGTTGTAGTTTATAGGCACTGTGTTGAAAATTTCAAATGAGCTGACTTAATCACGTGTTGCAAGAATATATTGAGCTTACAGAGATGTTAATTTTTAACATAGTTGGCAGATACTATTCAAAAGTAATTTTAAATTTTTGGAGGCCATGAAAATTCCCTCGCTCTAGAGTGAGAGTATGCCCAGTGTAAAGCGGCATTAAGCTACAATGATGTTGCAATTTAGCAGGAAATGTGGATCTTTCAAATAAGTTTTGGGTCAAGTATGCATTTCCTTTGATTCCAAGCCAGTGCTTTTTACTGAAGATCAATGTGTTTTTTGATGTTGTGCAAATATCTCTCTTACTGGTCAACTACCCAACCTGGGAGTGCTTTTAGAAGTGATG
Source organism: Antrostomus carolinensis (assembly GCF_000700745.2). Classification (NCBI taxonomy): domain Eukaryota; kingdom Metazoa; phylum Chordata; class Aves; order Caprimulgiformes; family Caprimulgidae; genus Antrostomus; species Antrostomus carolinensis. The sequence continues at coordinate 10,993 of NW_010311486.1, forward strand.
AGTGTTTTGCTTGTGTGTCGAAGTATCTTTCTGGTATTGAAAACAACCAACTACACTACATCTAAACTTAAAGTAGACTTAAAGCTTTGTTAACCTTCAGAAAATTTCAGAAAGTATGTTATTTTCTGTATAATGAATGTTATTTAAGAAGGATTCTTCTATATATTGTAAAACAAATATATATTGTAAAGCATGCTTATTTTAGCTTCTGGTTTCTTGGCTTGAAGAAGGGGCTGCTTTTTGCTGCTGTATCTTTTATGGAGATGTGCGTTTCTTGCTTAATTTTACTGTAATCCTTCATGTGCACGTTTCATGATGACGAAGTATCAGAACATCCTTTACAAAGCATTTGTATACTTTACTATGTACCAAATAATCGCTTTGAATTCTGGGGAAAAATGAATATAATAAAACAGCTGATATCCAAACATGTCAGAATAGAGCTTGAGAATAAACATTCTGCATTTTCAGCAGAACATGTAATTACTCTGTGTGAGAAGATGTAAAGGACTTCTTACTCAATATAAACCCTGTCATAATGCTTCATGTTCCATTTTATTCCAGTGTTGTGATTACTTACTTACTTACTTACACTTTGTATTATTTGGTAAGAAGACATAAAGAACTTATAAAGAAACATCACAAAATATTCCAGATTATCTCAAGAATAAAATTGATTTTATTCTTCATGGCAATCTTCCCTTATTTCTGTGGGAAAATATGTATGATTTTTTAAAACCAGAATACAAGCCTTTGCCTTTTTAGTCATTAACTGGATGTGAAGCCCAAATTCTCAAGCTACTAGCTTACAGTTCTACAGGTATCTGCCCTGCAGTTAGACAGTGGACATGAGGAAACATAAACTGATGTCTCTTCTGTTTTTTGGGATCCTTTTGGATACTTAATGCAAGGGTTGGGTTGATCTTTGCTGTATGTTGCCTGATAACTTTTTCTCAGAATGGGACAGCAGTAATGTCTTTGAGATGGTGGCCCTGTGGTCTCCACTGAGAGGAGGGTACACTACAGGCACTGATGTGTTTGAATGCCACTGCAGCAGTCACATTCATATCTTTATGTTCCTGGGTGATTCTTAGCCTAGTGCAGATGTGTAAGTGCAGACACCTCTGTCCCTGGTACAGTCCAGGTTTGTTGTACATTGATATCAGACAGAATTGTAGCTTCCTTGCCTGTTCGCTTCAGACTAAGGCAGTGTGCTTCTCATGTTTTTCAATAGATGTAGGAAACCTGTACCAGTGCAACAAAAAATGTTTTACTGAGATGTTTTATCAGAGGGTTTATCACATAGTCCAAGTGAACTATCTCATTTAGAAGAAGAAAGTTCTGAGGGGAGAAACCGAGGTAATGTACCTGTAGCTGTGTATTTATGAGTTCAACTTTGTTACGTTGACTCTCTCTTCCAGCCTCTTTGCATGGCATTAAGAATAAACAGTCCCTGAAAATCTTGAGTAAAATTACAATCAGTTCATATTCTGCCTATAAACATGCAGCTCTGAGGTAGGGTGTATGTGGAATGTGTATGTGGTGCCAGAGAGATTGTATTCAGGTCTACATTGCAAGTGTGTTGCTGTAGGTGTGGATATTGGGGTGGAGGGGGAGGTTGCTGTGACTATTCAGTATTGCTCTGGTGGGTTCTGCTCTACAGATAATCTAATCCTTTAAATAAAAAGGTGTGAAGCTGGACATTTATGCTGTCAAAATACAGATCATATGATTATGGGCATATTCTAGGTCCATTATTTTATTTCTGTCTGTAGGGCTGCCTTGTCTTGCAACACTGAACTGATTTTCTGTCCTGGTGGGGAACATATGAGGGGTGGCTTTGGCCTCTTCAGTTTAAATTGAAGGCCATAATTAAACTTTTTTTCAATAATTGTTCTGTTTGGTTGTGTTCTGGTTTGAGTCATGAAGGAGTTGCTGAGTTGCCTTTTTTGTTTATGCTGATTGACGCAACAGACTTGGGGTCTGGTAGAATTAGTAAGGCAAGAAGATTTCTCATCAGAGATACATTCAGAAATTGTTTTTTTTTTTTTTTCTCTTTTCCCCCCTGGAAGGGAAAGATGCTTATAAAAAATAAGCTAGGATCCAGACACTTAGCACAACTTTTTTTTTTTTTTCCTTTTAAATTGAGAGTAGGTATCCTGTTAAGTTCATAGGTTCCTTTTCAATTTTATATAGCAGTTCTTGTACCTGCATCAGAAAAATGGGATTTTTGACATTTTATTTACCTGTCATAAGATTTGTTGTTTCCAAATCAATGGCTAAACTTTCTAATTTTTCTGTTAATGCAAAGCCTTGGATTTTTTTTTTAATTTTGAAAGTACATTTCTAACTTTGAAATTTATCAAGTTTGAGTACTCAGTCTCCAGTAAATTATTTTCTCCTTTGTTTTTCCATTAACAATAAACTTAACAAAAAAGTCCATGTGACTAAATAAATGATGGTGGTTACAGGTACGGGATAAGGGCAATAGCAAAATGTGTGCAAACCCTGTAACTCCTTTTTGTAAATTTTTATTAAAACACGTAGTTATTAAGTAATACAAGTCCCCAGAGGCCTAGTGTCTGAGATGTGTGTACGACACTTGAAAGTCATGTTGATGCCAAACAATATTGGAAACTCATATTAAAATTTAAAACTGGATTCACTGTATTACTGGACACAGAATGCACTATAAAGCCAGGGATACTTTCATGACTGCTGAGTTTTCAATGTATTATTTGTTGAGATTTCTGAAAAACAACTCCTGTTAAAAGACTTGAAGTTTTTACCAGATAATAATAAATTATTTCAATATGACTATTTTGCTAAAACAAAAGAATGGCAACAAGTTACAAATGTTAGGCAGTAGAAAGTCTGCATCTTCTCTGTCTGCAGCTCTTCTCAATAAGTGTCAAAATATTTTTATTCTTGTTAGAAAGCATTAAGTAACTTGCCTTAGCTGCCACTAGAACAAAAATCAACCCCAAAAGCTAACCCTGATAAGTTACACAAAACCAAGGGAAACCTGGAGGACAAACAAATGAACAAACACCACCACAAAAAAACAACCAACTAAAAAGGCCAAAACCACCACCACCAAAAAAACTAAACTAAGAAAAAAACCCAAACAAAACCAAAACAACACTTCAACCCAGAAATCACTTCTTTCATTTTCCTCATATGTTTTCTATAGAAGTTTGGGACCTTCAGATCCACAAATGGATTCTGTCAATTTATTTAAGTAATGGATAGCAGTAGGTTTTATAGTATATGTGGTCAGCCACTCGAGGAAAGTAGTGCATAGAAAACATGAGGATGAAAAGGTAAGACCTGCTTCTGCCACACAAGAGGTTTTTAACCTCTCTGTCAGGAGGAGCTTTTTGCTAAATCATGTCAACCTCGGTGTGGTTGAAATATTGTTCAGTGATAGGGCAGTGAGGTGTAGAGCATTGACTCTTATTCAGCTTCTCTTCTGCAAACTTCTGGTGATCTGGAAGACTGAAGCGTAATAAAAGTATGTGCCTTGCTTGGCTCTATGTATTGTGCATGTAAATTAAAATACTCTGCATTTTCAGTTTCCAGGATGGGGGAGGGAAGAAGGCAGTAGAGACAATATATTGGTGTGTTGTGGTTTGGCTTTTTTTGTGTGTGTGGTTTTAAAATTTTTTTATTTTTATTTTTTGTATTTTTGTGGAGCGTGCTTCTTAGGGATTGTATTGGATGTGTGCCTGTTCTATTCCCTTGTACCTCTGCATTTAAATCTGAACCATGTCTGTTAATTTCAAGTTGTGATTGTATTGTGGATAAGTAGAACTAACCTGAAACCTGGCTGGCGTATGTGGAAAACTATTTCAGTTTAGAAACAAATAACTTTTTTATAAGTTGCACCTTAGAATATTTATATCACAATATTAAGTGTATTTTTGTCACAGTAATTGATTCAGCACGATGTACTAAGTCTACAGATGGCCACTTCACTAACTATCCATAGTACCTTCATGATTTAAAGAAAAACCTTCAAAAATCATTGGTGGATTTTTTTCCCCCTCTTAAATTCTTTAACAGCACGTGAGAAAGTAACAAATAAATGAGGAAATGAATCCAGCAAGGGCATTTTCCTGATTAATCTAATATTACTTTCATTCAGTGCCATACCCGTTAGGGACACAGAGCTGAAAAACAGGACTGAAATTTAATCTGGACTTGTCTGATGCAGTGCGATGACTCTTGTCATCATGACTGTGAGAAAGCAGAAGAGGAGTAATGAGATGGATTGGGGAAGACTTCTCGCATGAAGTTGAGACTGGGGTAGCTGAGAAGCAGAGAGAAGTGGAAAAATAGCGATATGGAGGTAGGGTGTGTGCCCAGCTAAGCAAGGTGGGTGGAAGCTGTGCTGTGACCTTAGTAACAGCTGATATAAAGTAGACGTACCTTGAGGAAGCTGACATGGTCTGTAGGGAGATTGTTATGCATCTGACTGCATTTTTCTGTTTTATTAGTATTGATGCTTCTCAGACTTTTTTTTCATTCTGACAGAGGTTCTGTTTTTCCTCTTACATCTCCACGGAGACCTTTTGGAGTTAAAAAGTTAGCAGAGATGATGTATGCACAACATTGTCTTGTCATCCTTAACTTCTCAGTTCTTCAAACTGATCCCAAGCGTTAGTTCCGTGTGCAGTGGCTAGGTTGTAACACTGTGTGTAAGGAATGCCAGGAAGGAGAAGGCTTGGACAATATCTTTCTGCCATGCTCTTCTTTCTGTATCAGGGTTCTGGCTGATCCCAAACACTGGTTAGATTAGTAAAGAAGCTTGTGGCTTATAAATTTAGAGAGCAGCTCTCATCTGTATATGTCTTTCTGTTATTTGTCGTACTAAACCAGAAAATCAGATAAGTAGATTTCAAAGTACTGGTACTTTTGCTAATAATAACAGAATGATAAAACTTTTTCCTTTGGTAAATGGATTGTTTGAAAGAGAGAGATTTTTGCTTCGCTTACAATATTTATCAAATAAAATACCTGTTAATCCTTTATTATTGTGGACCAGGCTTATGTGTTAAAATGCCCTTCATAGAAGGGCTAGCGGAAACAATTTTTAATGTATTATGTGGCGTATTTCTTGAATTTGAGTCTAAAATTTGAAATAATTTTTCTTCTATCTAAAATAAGATACACTAAAGTGTATATATATAAATATATACTATATAAGCTCTTGTTGCATACATAGGTATTTTTGGGATAACATCGAAAATGTCCTCATCCTGAACAAACTAATAGGCCATAGTATTTTTTTTTCTCCTTTCATGGTTTCTTTATTAGATGTTCCAGTGGAAGAGATCTAGTTTGTGTAATTCATTGGTGTTGTGGAGGAATTTTTTTTTATGCCTTGGTAGCCACTGGTTATGTAGGGGAGGTTGGAAAAATATGGTAAGGATAAAACCTGGAAGTGTATGGCTCTTTCCTTAAATTGGGAAAATTATTTCCTTAATGGATAGAGCAGTTAAATAAGATCTTGCGAGTCCAGTGAAGAGAACTTCAGGATTGATTATTATTATTATGGAATTAGAAAGATGGAAGCTTTTACATTTTACATCAGAAATAAACATGACATAGCACGCTCTGATTTTCAGTGGATTAATTACTTTAAAAAGGAGCGATTTCGGACTGGCTGATAATACCGATGTGCTTGGTTGTAGTATAAAGGTAGCAGAGTTTAGTACTTAATTTGTCAAGTTAAGGAATTAGTTAAGCAGAGAGCTAGAACTGTGTTGATGCACAGTAATTTTATAGCTGATGAATCGCCACTGAAAGAAACCTTTGTGTTGCCGTGCTGTCTTGGCAATTTTCAGGTTGTGTAACAGCCACTAGAAGGGCATGTTTAAGAACAGCCCTTAGGCTTTTTGTACTTAACACTGAGGATTGGTCTTAGTCCTACCAGGCAAAGGGTAAGGGAAGTGGAAAGGTGGCTTATAACCAACTTCCACTTGCCCTCTGGTCCTTCGCTGCTGTTCGGGCACCTGGCCAAGCATACATAATGTGAAAGACTTGCTAGTAAACCACATGATTTGAAGACAGAGAATATATGCAATTTGCAACAATTTGTACGTATTGTGGAAGAGTTTGCATTTAGCAAGTAGCAAAGAGACAAGTTTATATTACGGACTTGATTAATAATATTAATATTTTATATTAATGGTCAGTTTGCATCTCAGTAGTATTTTTTTTTACAATAAAGTCAAAATACTTTGAGACATATTAGTCTCATGTGACAGATTCTTCATTCATCAGGAGCTGAATTCTTACTGATCTTTTCCCCTACTAGAAAGTAGTAGCTCCTGTGTATTCCTGTCATCCCAAATGCATTGTATGTTCTAAAGAATGTGAAAGGTATTTCTTAAAGTAAATAATTTAGAACTCAGAGAAAGTATTTACTTCCACTGTTTAAATATTTAAAGTTGACTGAAAAACAAAATAATATTTTAGTATCATTTGTAGTTGACTCAGACTGCATCTTTCTAATTGTTCTATACATCTTACGTAGAACATTTTCTTACTAGTTTCAGTTTTTGTCTTTTACATTTCTACTATTCCTAGATCTAAAATTTGCTCTTCCAAAAAAACCCAATCCCAAAACCACTCACCCCTGAAAAGCAAAGAACACCCCAACCTTTAAATGTTTTTCTCTCATAGTACCCCTGTGTTAGTAGTACAGATAAGGCTGAAGTCATTCTACTATGAATGGTCACAGGTCAGTGTTCTCTCCGCTCTCCTTCCCTTTCTGTGCAGGACTGTGTTTTTAAGTGCATTCTGTCTTTGACCTCTTGAGCTACAGCATTAGCTCTTTTTCAGAACATAATTAAATGGTTGGACGTTATTACTACTAAGGGAGAGAAAGCATCTGCCATTCATCCAGAAATAAAACGTCATTACAATTCAAGCCAAATAGGATGAATAGCCCTAAAATATTCTTTATTAAATGTCTAGGTCAAATGCCTAAGCTTTTATTGTGGAACATGTTGGTATTTATGGAGATATTTACAGGTATTTCTGTGTTTCTGTCTTCAGACTTATGGTTGAAGGCTTTTTTTTACTCCTACTGAAAACAATAAAACTCAGTGCTGGTATGCATTACTGTAAAATATATAGCATATTTATTTATATGCCCAACTATTATGATTTTGTTTTCTTGCTTGTTTTGTAAAATGCTATGTGATCTAAAGTATTCTGATGGTTTTGCCTGTGCAGAACTCCAGAGGGGTTACTGAATTTGAATGCGTTTGTTGCAGTTACTGTGCAGTACTGTGTGTACATCTCTCCCAAATTGATCCAATAAAGAAATCTTTGAGGTGGTCCATCACAATCCACAAAGTTGCTGAAATAAATATGCTGTATTTAAGCTAATATGGAGTAATCACATCACCTCTGAAACTAACAGTAGTGTGATATAGGTGAGGCTTTTTCAAAAATTTTATTTAAAACTTAAAATTATTTAGAGTTAGGTCCATTCCTCTTTTTTTTTTTTTTGTGAACTGAAAAGAAAAAAAAAGTTTCACTTCAAGGTAATGTTTACTTTTAAACCTATGGCAACCTTCCTCTGCATTGTACATTGTCTATCTCAAAGCAGTATTAGATCATTCATTCTTTTGTTAATGAATCACTAGAATTATTTGTTTGACAATGAATCACAAAGCAGGTTTGAGTGAAGCTTATTGAGGAGTGTATTATTATCAAATTTACATCACAAATGCTACATTCCTACATATACTTCATTGGGTTTCATTGAGTTACTGATCCTGTTCTCCTTCTCTGCTGCTTCTTTCTTCTTTCCCCCACCTAATTTTATCTCATTCTCTAAAAGGACAGCTTGAATTCAAGCTTACTACCTTTGATAGCTGTTGCATTTTCTTTTCTGTTGCTTTAGTGTGATAATTTGCCAAGCCCATCATTTTTGGAGATAAGAATCCGCTCTAGCTATGAAGTGCACCATTTACTAACTTGCACTAAGGCTGTCTCTTACAAGTAAGGTGAAATGTAAAAATGTTTTGATCACACTTAAATTACTTGGGTAGATGTTCAAAATTATATTAAAAGCAAAATTTTACAGTGTAAAATTGGACAAGAATGTAGATATCAGTTGTTAGGTCATGTTAAAGAAAAGATGAACTGCTAGTGCCTGGCAGTAGTCTACACTGTGCAGGTGTATCATTCAAGTTTAGGAGTTAAATTATCCATAGTTTCTAATCCTATACTTCTTTGTATAACACAGTTTTCATTTGAGTCAGTTTTTAATTATGAGTGTGTTGGTTTTCAATAAATTCTATGTTATCTTCAAGAGCTTTCTTCTGTTCTTCATGCTGTTGCAGTAGTATTTCCCTGTTGTAGCAATATTATCGATAGCATCTTGGGTGCCATTAACAACACTTGAGATCTCTGAGAAAACAGGGTACTGCACACATTGACCCAGTCAATAAACCCTCAAAATATGCCTTCTCTTATGGGTGTGCCTAGTTAGGTTAGCATCTCTGGCTTTTTCTGAACATACTTTGGTTCTTGGTAGAGGAAAATCAAGTACGAGTAAACTGCTGTGAAGTAACAACTGGGACGTTCATAATGTATTGAGATTTTAATTTACCCTACTTAAATTTGTATGCTTCGTAATGCTCTGGCTTGTTGGCTAGAGGATGTTCTTTGTGGAGTAGTGAGGAATTAGTGCTAATAGCACATTCAGTCTTAAGAGAACTGCAAAAGCTTTATTGGCTTTGGTATTTGCTGGAATTTGTTCTAGATTTTTTGTGATTGCTGTTTTTTTTGGTTTTTTGGGTTTTTTTTCCTTTTTAGAAGAGAAAAAAAAAAACATGAAAAAGCAAAATAGAAAACCAGGAAAGTTTCAATACAATGTAGAATTTATGGTGAACAGAAAAGCCAAGTATATGTGCATTATATTAACAGGCATAAGTTTGTTTACTGTATGTTTTGACACTGTTCATGAGTTTGTTTCTGTATTGGCATTTTTTTCCCTGAAGACCTATGAGCTAAACAATGTGAAATCAGAATGTGTACTTTTTCATGTTCATACCCTTCCTTTTGTTTTTGCATCCAGTTGTCAGGATGCACAGGTTCTAGCCACTGAGGTGTAGAGCTGTTTCTTGATAGGTGTGATATTTGGGTTTGCCCTTGCTAGGCAATGTTAAGGCTTTCGGCAGCCTCTGCTGCCCTCTCCTGCTGTGCTTTCTGGCTTCTCTTGGAAAAGTGAGCGTCTTTCAAGACAGAGCCAGGACAAAATGAGCCCTTCTGGCTTTGGAAACTGATAGAGTGGAGAGTTCCATGCACCCTGATGCTTTTTGATAAAACAGAGATATTTATACCTTAATACAGATTCCCCTACCTCCTAAAGCCTGTAAGTGTTAGTTATGGGCTGGGGAGAGAGACCTCAAACACCCTACTGACGTGAAGGTGAAATAATTGTCGTGCTACTTGTGATGGTAGCATAGTTTTTTTACATTTGAAGTAGTAGGCTAATCTGGCATGTCCATGAACTTCTAACAGACTTTTTCATATTCCTTGGTCACAAGTTGTAGGAAAAACACCTTTAATTGTATTGTTAGTGGTACAAGAAAAATAGATACTGAGTATGGAAATTAACGTTTCATGTGCAATTTGAGTAATCTAGGCAATGTTTGAGAGATACAGGCTAGAGAATGACAGTTTCCTTTTAAAAAAGGCATGATCTCTCATTTCATAAAATGTTTGCCTATATAGTTAAAATGAGGAAAAACAGTATTGAAAGGTTTGAAAGTGAAAATTCTGTATAAAACTATGTAGCAGGGTATGAAAACTACTTTGATAATTCTTTCTCTCGGAATTAATTGCTCTAAGGAAAGTTGTTCGGAGCACTGAGGAAGGGATTAGAAGCATGTCCTGGCGAAAGTCATGTGGGGTTTCACATGTATCCCATTAAATGGTATAACAGTATCTTCAAGGGCTTCTGTTTTGGATAACAAATAGAAACACAGTTTAGAGAGAGTTTTTGAAAATGCATTTAATTGAGTGTTGTATAAATATGCAGTGGAAACAACGAGGACTTGTATGACATTGTACAGGACAAGGAGTACTTAAAGTGCAGACCTCTGTGGGAAAAGTAATGTTTACTTCAGAAAGTATCATCTATCAGTTTGGCAAATAGAGCTCAACTGGCATAAATTTCTATTATAAAAATCTGTTTATACAAAGACATTACTTGAATCTCATTGTGTAGTGAAACCTTTTCGAATATATTAATCTGAAATGGCAAGTATCTATTCTGTTATTTTTATGTGTTTATTCCAGCTAGCTATTTTACAAAATATGTTTTATTTATCCAGCATACTTTTGGCTTTCAAGTCCTGGTACAAAAGGCTGCAGCACTTACATCTATCTCAAGTGGAAATTGGTCTGACAATCCTGAAAATAAAAATACCGTGTAAATTCTTATCTCTCCTCTGGGGAACACTTTAGGTGCATTTATGATATTATCAGAGGCTGCTGGCAAGTGTGTTTAACTGAGCAGGCTTTAGCTGGATCAGGAGATGATATTCTTTCCACAGCTGAGACAAGTTCTTTTTCCTCCATGCCACAGGTGATGAGGAATTTCACAAAAGGATTTGGAAAGGCTCTGTATTCTGCAACAGGCATTGAGTAATTAGTTGGGTACCCAGTGCACACTGATTAACTCTTAATTTCTGGATCTAATTTGGGTCAAAACTCATCCTTGAAGATAAAAGTTTTGATATTTTAAAAGTAAAGCTAGGTAACATTTTGTTTAAACTCTGCATGCTAGGCTGTACTGTTTGACAGAGCATTTGGTAGGTTTTTGATAACCCTGAAGTTGAAAAAAATCTGTACTGAATTAAGGTGACAACATGGATAAGGAAGGATATCTTGGAATAGTTTGGGGCATCTCTTTGGTGTGTCACTTTCAGCATGCAGAGAAATTCTTTCCTTTTTGTAGTTGTGGTGATCTGGAAGGATACATTTAAGAATGGTTGGAAGTAGCATGGCAATTTGATGCTTAGACTGTATTACATGCGCAGGTCCCTCAGGATTTCAAAGTTTGTAGGGCTTTTGCACTTTAACATCCTTCTGTGTGTAGTGGCAGAGCTGGATAGTAGCATAGTACTGTCATCTGGAGGTCGCACGTTAAAGACAGTGGTGCCTGTGGCGCCGGGGATCTTCAGTGATAACCTCCTAGGTCTGGAATCCAGGAAACAATGCCATAATGGTTTGCTCTTACTTTGATTTTTGTGGTTTAAAACGAAAAGTGCCACTTCTAATTAAGGATTTACAGTGGAGTTTCAGTTTTGTGATTATTGATCTGCTTTTATTCAGATGTCTAACTCTAATGTCTGTGGTGCTGGGTAATGACTCTGAATACTTTCTTAACATTTCTGTCGAGTGTTATGATTGCAGTTATGGTGAATGCAGTTCATTACAAATATTGTTGACTCGTACATTTAGACACTCAAAACTGACATAGATCAGATAGAAGGCATGCTAGAGTCACAGCCAGGGACTGGAATATAGTAGCTCTGTATGTATACATGAATGCTTTTTTTGTTTTAATAGTAACAAATCTGGTGTGCTGCTGTTCCTCACCGTTTTGCAATATGTACATATGGATTATATGCATAAGTGAAGCAAGTCCTTGGCTTTCCTAGTCATTAATAATTAATATCAGTCTTGTGTTTTTTCAGTATGTTTGAACTAACAGGTTAGAGCTTAATGCGAAGACAATTCTAGCCTAAGCAATGTACTTTCTATATGGGTGATACTTATTTCTGGAAGAATTTTAGGACAGTGCTTTTGCAGTTGAACTCCTGTTCAATTACTTTCTTTTGGAACTTTGAATGCAGTTTTCATTTAGTTTCTTTTGGGAGGTAAGAGTGGAGTGTTGGCTTTGGTTTCTTTCCTACACTAGTTTTATTCCCCTCGTTTGTTTTCATTGTTATGTTTTGGGTTTTTTTAAGTGTTCTCTCAGAGTGACTGAAGCTTGTCACTGATAAGGAGGCATCTTTCCCAAATGAAATATTTAAGATTTAGTCATGTTTAGTCATGTAAAGCAGATTTTGCCTGAATGTGCCAGAATGAAATGACTTACACTGATACATCTGGTTCTGTTCCACTATTGAAATTCTTGTAGGGTTCAAAAATAAGAACAAAAGGTAACAGAGAACACCAGTACAGAACAGTTGTCCCCAGTTGTACTATTTTTGTTCTTTATTCCAGAGGGGTAAAAATCCTTTTGGGTAGGGTTGATATAATTTTTCTATAGAATTACAGTGTAAACAGAAGGAAGGCTTCAGGAGCCCTTTAACAATATTTCCTCTATAATGCATTTTTCATTTAAGATCCTACAGAATTTGTAGTTCTGTATTTTAATGTAGACCACGTAGATATGAACATACCACTTACACTTGAAAACTTGAGAAAAGGGATTATTTTCCTCGTACAGATTTGCAGATGGAGCATTCATGCTCCATGTGTGGAGAATAAGAAAACACATGGATGCATTAGCTGGAATGCATCTGGCACGTCTCTTCCTTGGGGAGATGGAGTGTTCCATAGCTGTGAGTTGTTTTCTTTTCAAAGTGGCAGAAAAATTGTTCTGTATTTGTTCTTTACCCAAGATATTCTGGCTTCCCAAATTCTTCTTTTGCAACTTAAGAACTGACTCCATCTTGTACTCCATGTATGTTGTATCCTGATTATCACAGAGATGGAAATGTTAAGATGCTCCACCAATCATCCTTTATTAAAACAGAAAATGAACAAGATCTTTACATTGGAAGATGGCCTTCTTGAAAAGGCACCGAATGTATTCCTGGATATAAGGGCCTGTGGGTGTCACAAACTGACATCACCTAAAATCAGACCATTTAGCACTATCTTTAGTGCCAGGAAGGTTTTTGTCAGCAAGCTCATCAGGTGCTGCTCTCCTAACAAGTTCATATCTGGATGTTACCTCTGTCTGCCTGATAAATTTGACACCCTGATCAGCATCAGGTCATTCAGTAAAATCCAGGAAGACAAAGTTAATATATGCTTGAAGTCCTATGTTTTTAAGAATTCACACCTGGCTGCTGCTGCCAGGGAAATGAAATCAAGAAGTCAGAATTATGACAGTAGATGATGTCCTCCTTATCTGTGAGTTCTAGATTTGCCTCCACAAGACCCACATTATTTTTCTGTGGCTACAGTTCAGGCATTCAGTTGATGTATATTGGTTACATATGCTATAACGGAGAAAAATAGTGTAAATTTATTTTATTCGAAGCAGGTTCATCTTTACTTTTCCAATGGAAATTTCTCACCTTCATGGATGCAGTATTCAGAACCTTTCCAGAAGGTGATCTCTGTTGGAACCATTATTTTCTTCTTGGGAAAGGTCTACTGCAGTTATTAAACTTGCTGAAATAAGTAGAGGATATCCTTCAGTGTGGAAGTAGAACCATGTTTTGTATTCATGTTTTATTCTCTGTCTGCAGGCTGGATGTATTTGCCTGAAGTGAAGGTGGGAGGAAGAAAGAAGGGGGGGCGGGGCAGAAGAGATGCAAAAGTCATCAGTCTCCATGTCCCACTAGCAGACTAAAGCCCTGCCTGTCTCCAAACAACATCTACTTTGGAAAAACTCCCTGGTTTTGTTGCTGAGCATGACATTATTTGGTATTGGAATATCTCTTTGGTCAATTTGGGTCAGTTGTCTCAGCTATGTCCCCTCCCAGCCTCTTGTCCATCCCTAGCCCTACTTGCTGGGGAGGGCAGAGTGAGAAACAGAGAAGGCCTTGGTGCTGTGCAAGCACTGCTGAGCGACAGCTGAAACATTGGTTTATTACCAACACTTGTTTAAAGCACAGCACCATATGGGCTGCCATGAAGGAAATTAACTTTATTGCAACTAAATTCTATGCTCGGACCCTGAAAGTCTCCAAATTCTGTAATTTCACTGCTCACAGGGTAAATGGGGAATACCTTCTTTAGGTTTTTAGGAAATGAACACTTGCTTTAATCCTTCTTCTTAGCTAAGCCTTCCAGGTTCAAAAGCAAGGATTTGAAGTATGAGGCTGATTTCAGCAAAGGCAATTGTTCCTTTGATTCAGTGCAGTTGGGTTGTCACATTATTTCACACTGCTTTCCTGAAGTGAACAAGCTGTTCTTTGATTTCCTGCCCGCTGAAATCAGACAGAATTACTTCTTACTCCGAGTTGTCTTCAGGATGTTTCTTCAGGAGTTATTGAAAGACACCTAGATGGTACTGGTCTGTGGAGTTAGCTGTTGTGCAAAACCTGAAAGATTGTGGAGTAACTGGAGTTATTATTTATTGAATCCTTAGTGAGGAGAGATCTACTTCCTATAAAACTGATTCTGGTCTGTAAGTTTGGTTCTGTGATTACGTGCTCGGCTAACAAATATGGTAAATCAGTATGTCTTTCTTCTAAGGCAGATGACCTATTTAACTTACGTGACTCATTGCACCGAACGTTACCTCAGATGACTTCAAGTATCTGGCATAGTTCTGAGTTCTCCTGGCAAGTGTTCCTTCGGTGAATGGGTCAACATTGCTCAGATTTGCTATGATAGTACTATTCAGCACTTGTACTTCCCCAAATCCTCCAAAAAAGTGACACGTGTTTCATAAGAGTTGGGAAGTTCATTTACACTGTCATGTTGTGCAAGGACTGTGGTCTTGGCTAGAAAATAAGTTTTATATCAATGCTGTAGGACTCTGGACTCTGAAATGCGTGAAAGCTTAGATATGATGGGCAACCTCACTGCCTGTTACTAGATTGACAGGTAACATGATGCAGAGTAATTTCTCTTTTAATAAGGTTCATGGAAATTCACCTGTCAGCAGTTCACCCATGTGAGGCTTCAAACTCTGATGTGCAAACTTGAGGTGTGTTGCTTCTAAACCATGAGCAGCAGACCTGATATTCTAATGATAATGTTGGAAATAGGCTGTCGACCTTTTTCCTTCCTACAGCAACTGGAAGCTGTTTGTTCCTAAATGAGTTTGTAGCCAAACTTTCTTGGATCTGTTCCTGATTGCATCAGTGTGTCTGGCCATGCTTATGTTTTTCTGGTTCCATTGTCAAAAGTCTTTGTAGCCCAAAGAAAGACAAGGTACGTCACTGATAATCCCTCTCCGCGCC
>NW_010311486.1:26208-87413 GCF_000700745.2 Antrostomus carolinensis
ATTTTTATATTTGGACCTTCTGCAACTTTTGTTTTTCATGAAAGGATAGATGAAATTGAAATTCAAGGCCTTGCTTAGCCTTGTGATCTTTCACATGTGTGTACACACCTTATTTTTCAAGACTGGTTGAATGCATTTCTTATTCTGCGTTAGGATGTTCTCCAGTCTCAGGTAACAAGGTATTCAGCCCTGCCCCAGCACTGCATTGCTCAGGCTCTGGTTCTTGGTAACTTCCTGTAATGTTATTCCATCTCTGTTTTTCCTCTTACTATGGGTGGAGTGTAGTAGTCTGTTTTGGTTCCAGTAATTTGCCTTTTTCTGTCTGAAGTAACTGGATTGTGAGGCTTTCTGTGAGTTAGAATTCATATTAGGTCATTTCATTTATGTCCTGGAAGGGCTTCAGAAGCATGTAAAAGAGTGTTCTTAGCTGATGTTTTTTTTTCAAAGTACTGTATAACCAAAAATGCTCTTGGACTATCACCATTTAGTACCTTTCATGCCGCTGAATTCTTCACACTGTTTTATTAGGAAAACCTTCTGTATGTGGCCTACATAAGAATACCAAAAACTAAGAGAGTTATTTATTGAAGTTTAAAGAATGCCTATTATTAGGCTACAACTGAGAACAGGTTATGGTAAGAATTGGTTTTTGTGGCAATAGTACTACCTAATAAAAATGGCTTTTCTAAGAGTTCATCTGTGTGGGGGCATAGGAGCTTAAAGCCCTTGATGGAGACATTTCACTCAGACAGAAAGTAGCTGTACAGGTGTTTTATCTGTTGCTTTGTCACTTACTCGTGTTTCTTTTCTTACTACACCTATGTTGTTTACACAGGTCAGTTTACTTTAAAAGGTATATGAAGATTTAGGGAAAGGTAGAATGTATTCAGTTTAAAAGGGAAAAAAAAAGTGATTTGTAGTGAAGATTGATCTTTCACTAAATATAGAATCCAAACCTTCTACTTCAAATACATGGACTTGGTATAGCTAGAACTATACTCTAGTGCTGTATTTACTCATCTGCATGTGATGGAAAATCTGTGGAGAATCTTCTTTCAGTCTCTCAAAAAATGTGCTCTCTGCGCACTTCTCACGGATGGGTCTGTGTGCTGGTGAGCCCTGCATTGAACTGAAGTTATCAGCCAGCTCTGGGAAGTGTTTTGCTTACTCTTTTGCAACATTGCATTCCCTGCTAATTAGATACATCCGACTCTCTGGTGCCTTTGAAACAAGTCAACACTTGAGAAGACACATTTGGTCTTGCACAGTGACAGTTTTCCTCATCAGCAAAATTTTCAGGTGATAATTCACACTGGTAATCTAATTTTATCTTTTTCAAAGATAGACTGCGGTAGGGATAAGATTCCTCATGCAGTCTGAATATTTGCTTGAAGTCCTTCTGACAGTAGGTCTTAAATGATGTTACACAAACCATTGTAATTTTTGGAGCAAAAAAAAAAAAAAAAAGTGTTCCTCTTAGTGGTTGTTATGAATCTCTTTTAACAGGGAAAGTATCTAATTTTATATACATTTTGAGAAACCCATTTCCTTTGCATTGTTTCCACTTGTTATTTAGAGATGCAATAGGCATGAAATCTCTCTCTTCCGTTTTGGAATGCTCTTTTGAGTCACCATTTTTATGAGAACTTGTTTCAGAGCTCTTTCCTTTTTGACTGAATTTGAGCTCTGTGACTCCCTCCCTCAAACAAAACCAGTTGTTCAGACCATTGGATACAAATGTGTACTTCGAGGGGAGTCTCATGGTTTCCCTTAGAAAAATATCTTTGTCCAAGAGTTTTCACATCTTTCACAAAAAAAAGACCCAACCCCAAACTTTGTGCATGCTTCTTCCACCCTTATATCCAGCTACTACTAATCTTACTCTGTCAGACAGAGCAGATCTAATCTTATTCTGGTAGCATATGCATCAGTTTTGGAAGCATTTCTTAAACTCAAGATGCTGTTTCTGTAAAATAAATTTTTCCCTACTTGAATCTTAGAATAAGCGATACAAGTAGTTAAATGCTGTGGTACATTGAGTTTAATAGTAACTTTAGGTTATTGATGTTTCAGGTTTTGCATTCCTACTTTTATTGGCAGCACGTTTATAGCTAACAGCTAAAGGGAGTGGAGAGGAGCTGATAGACTGACACAATGTGCACTGCATAAGCCTCATTTCCTTAGAAAACCAACTGGGGAAGGGTGAAGAGCTAGCAGTTCAGAAGATGCTGAAAGTACTGAATTCTGACAAGATTTGTGGAAGTAGGTAGTCCAATAGAAGAGCTGTACAAGTATTCAGAGTTAGAAAAAGCTTACGGTACAGTAAAAATGCTGTTGCACACTGGACTGCTGTGGGGCAGGTGCTACAGGCAGAAGAAAAATTCATCAGTCCTCAGACCTTATTAGACTGAGATTCTAATGAGTGGGATTAAGCCATCTAGGAATTCAGGCTTTGGTAGCTTGTTCTTCTCCTCATCCAGATTTTCCTGGGGTTTTGGGGTTTTTTTTTGTAGTGAAGCTTTGTGGATTTTTTGTTTGTTTGTTTGTTTGTTTGACTTAATTTTTCCCTTACTGTAATGTGTTATTTAGCACTTTAAAAATGAAAATAGCATTGCAGTGTTAGGAAACTTCATCAGACTTTTTATGTAGGATTTAGTCTGCAACCTGCCTAAATTCTGTAGGGTCTGAAAGGACCTATTAAAAATTTATTTTCATGATTATATATATGAGTTTTCATAATGAGTAATTTATTATGATACCTTAGATAGCACTTAAAATGAAATTACTTTGAGCAGTCTTTTTTTTCCTTTGTCACCTGGCTTTCATATTTCCACGGGACAGCACAGAAGGAATCTCTTTTTGTGTTGGCTTTGTAACCTTGTTTATCAATGTTCACACACGTATGAATGATGTTGATTTAAAAAACTCCCTAGACCATATTCTTACCATTTTCAGTACAGCATAGTAGCATATTGCCATATTCAGTTTGCTGGGCCTGAATTTTGTTTAGATTTTTTTTCTGTATGATGTCATTCATAGATACAATTATCTCTGACTATTACCAAGCATGATTAAACACTTCCAGAAGGTATAAGGTGCTATTTTGTATATCAGAACAAATAGCATGCAGTCAGTAAAATGATACATTTCACACCCTGGTTTAGTTTTGTTTTGACTTTGCTCCTAGGGAAAAAAATAATAATAGAGGTTAAAACATGCTTGTACTTAAAATGAAAACAAGTATTTCAACATATTTAGGATTATTTTAATTATTGCATTTAGACCTGAATATTCATACTCAGGAATCTTTTAAATGCAGACTGATACAGAAGAACTGTTGTAGATACATTCTTACTTACCTTTTATACTCCTATAAGGGATTTAGAAAAATAAGTTTCAGGAGATGAACAGACTTCTTTAAGAGCAAGGTTTGTAGAAAGGCTTGTCGTGAAGTTGTTTATTTGCTGGATTTTAGAGTATGAGTTAGCTTTTCTTTATACTCCACAAAATCTGATTACAGTTACAGCTACTTACAGCTCTGGACTGTAAATATCTGTGTACTTACTCTAAGCTTGCAATCTGTGTTTGGTTAAAAAAACAAAGAAAGTAAAAAAAGTAAAAGATAAGTGTTTACTCAAGCTAGTTTTGTATAATATATTCAATAATATATTCAAATTTTATATGCTGAAGTGGATGTTGATTAATACATTGAAATAATAGTATTGAAAATGTGAAATTGTTTTAGGGTAAAATTATAATCTTGCAGGTATGTTTAGGAAATTTCAAAATAGATATTGATTTTTAATTATTGGCTGTAGCAGTTAAAGATAAATCAAAGGGTGGTTGTGGGAGGAAGATAATTTACTGAAAACAGAAATCAGATTTAGTAAGTAGGGCAGTGTTATTTCATAGGCAAAACAATTTACATTCTTTGTTAGAACTGAGAAGCTGCCTAAATTTTGGTTTTTTTCTGTGAGCAGTCTGAGAAGCTTTAAGACATTGATTCAGAGTACAAAGCAGGGTACAGTTTTGTAATCTTAAGTTTTATACCTTCCTTGAAAATAAATATAAAAGTTTTTTTCCAAGACATCTGGGAAGTCTTGTTCGGTTCAGTGTGTTCAAAAGGTTTGTCTAACATCGAATGTTTATTTTGAAGTCTGATCTTCCCTTCCTATCCAGAAGCTGGCAAAAGTGATTTGTTTGCAAACGAGAAGTGGAATTGTGGGTGAGCAGGAAACTTTCTCCCTGCCAGCCCCCCAAGCTTTTTTTCAATTTCTTGAATATTATGCCAACTGTTGGATAGGGAGTAACTTGAAAATGATTTAACATTCACTATTGCTTTCTCTTGTCTGTTATTTTGTTATAAGACTTTTGCAAAGCTGTGTTACTGTCCACCCAGCAAAATTACAGTGTATCTCCAGAAGTGTGTCATGTCCCAAACTTCTATTTGGAAGGAAGAGTCCCGAGATGCAGCTGTTACAGCCAAGCTGTGTTCATTGCATCAGTAACTTGTCCAGATAAAATTTTGAGGGAGTCTGAATCCTACTGAAAGGTGGAGAATGGTGCTACTGAAGGGTTCTTCAACAGTAACTCATAGCTTCATAAGTTCTAGGACAGCAAAGCTTTTTAAATGACACTTTGTGTTATTGCAGAACGTGGACTCTTAAAAACAGTAGATGCAACAGCAGCAAAAAGAAATTTTATTTATTTTTTTTTTTTACAGAACTTGCAGTTGAAAAATGTCAGTGAGTTCATTGCTACTGGTCACTAAGGTTTTGGTCTTAAGTGTGGCTTTCAAAGTGAGACAGCACTTCACATCACTATCAGTTTTTCTTCCTTTATTTATAAAGCATAGAAATAATTTCTGCTAGCCAGGAATAATGTAGATCATAATTAAGCTGCGTAGGAGCATATCTACTGTAGTAGTGGGAAGTGCAGTCCTGTAAACATGGGGCTGATCTAAGATTTGGGTGGTATCAATTGAGCCTGTTTCTGGTACATCCTTTGAGGGTATAGATCACTTTCTCTATGCTTCCTTCCCCTGTGTGTAAGATGGGTTAATGGCTCTGCCAAATAGAAAAGCACCAAAATCCAATAAATACTGAGGCATTCAGGAATTTAGGCCATCCAAGTATGTCAGGTAGTCCTGACTAACAATGCCAGTACATCTGGGGGGAGATTGACATACTACTTTTTTTTTCCTGATAAGTTCAACAAATTTTTCCTGTTTACAAAGAAAAGGGCCTGGGGATCATCTTACCCTATTATTTGTTATATCCTTGATAATATGGCAAGCCTCCGGAGCGTCTGTCATTCGAATTCCCAAGATTGTTGTGTGCATTTCTTCGACTTGATTAAGATGAACTGACTATGAATTTTGCCAGTTGTACAAATTGTGTCTCTGGTCGTTGTGGGAAGCCTGTCTTCACTCCGTCTTCCTAAAAGTACCAGCATTTTGTTTAACCTTTTGTGACTGTTAGGCTGCAAGAAAGGCTTTCTTCTCTAGGATACATCAGAGTTAAATGCACTTTATGTAAATTTTGATGTCCAGGCTACTTCAGACTTTCGGATGCACATAGCCTGCTATGTGCTACAATGAGGTCGAGCAGATTTTTTTAGAACTTTGTGCCATGTGGTTTAGGCCTATCAAAGAAGGATTTTTCTTTCTAGGTGTTTAGTGTTAGTTCTCCTTTGGCCTCTTGTTCACTTTGCTTCCAGCTCTGACTTCTGCATTGGGACTGAGTTAAAATGGGGATAGCTTTTGTAGTATTTTGTGTCTTCAGGCATCAAGATTTCTGTAGTGATTGGTTTTATGGGGGGACCTCAGGTACGTTGTATTCTCTTTTACAAACAGAAACCTGTAATCATTTTGGTGATCTGTTACAAAAGATGTAATTTTTCAGGTCTGCACAGAATGCAAATGCTTACATTCAAAACTTTTGATTAACAATACTTAGAGCTCAAATGTATTTTTATCAGGGGTATGGAAGTGAAAAGACAGAGTTTATCACAGTTCTCATTAATTTGGAATGTAAGTTGCATTAACAGCTCGCTTCTGGAATTTCAAGGGCAAACAAGAGATGGCATGTGACCTTTCATGGGGAAAGATTTATATAAGAAGGGAGTTTAGAGGACTAGGGTTCAGGAACCAGCAAATTATGCCAGAATTTTAATGTGGTGTGTGTTTGTATTGTTTAAAGAAAAAGATGGGAAAAGAGGAAGGAGAAATAGGGCAGATCAGAAGAGGTTAGCCGGGGAGAAAAGTTGCTTTTTCCTTAATAGCTTAAGGTATAGACTGCTCATTCAGCATTCTTGGAGGCTGAAATGTCAGTTTTGTTCTTGGGCAAATTCACTATATGTATGTATTGTACAAGGACAAGAATGTAACGTCTAAAAATTCAAAGCCTGATTTACTGTGTGGTCAGCTTTGATGCTTAATGGATGAAAGAGTTAAGCCACCTTAAAGATAAAGATACTATTGGATGATGATGACATAATGATAACAATATAGGTGTTTAGTAATAGTAATGTCAGTAGTTTTGTTGGAAATATATATTTTGAATCTTTGTCACTGCCAGGCATGTTTTGCATATATAATTAATAATGAAAGCAATTACTGTTGTACGTGGAACACATTGTTAATATGCAGTGATCTTCCATGCTATGCTCACACACATCTGTACTGTATTAAGTAGTTTGTTATCTGAGTGGTAAGTATAGGGCATCTGAGTTTAAGCAGTTTCAGAAACCTCCAGAAACTTCTATGTAGTAGATTTGAATTCAGTGAGCAGTGCTGGCTATGAGGCTTGCACCAGGGTTTTGGGCAGCTTGCACATTATTTGAAAGGATACCAAAAGACAGAAATCTTCATTGATGCTACAGAGGTCCTTCTTGCTGGCTGTGGCTATCTGAATCCATTAACACTGGAATAACCTATTTTTCCAATTTCAAACCAAGGTGTCAGTATTAATGAGTACTGGTTCTTCCTGTCATTCTCAATAAAGGGAGTAGAAGGAACTGCAAAACCTCTGGGATCTTTGTAGATCTGGGATCTGTAAAGCAGATACTGGCAAGCACTAACTGAGGAGGTTACTACTGGCGTTCACTGGCTGTTCGGTGTGTCTGTGTTTTTAATGTGGTGTCACATTTGGTTAGTTAGTTTTAGTTAATAGGAGCTTCATGTAGATACTGAAGGAATGCTCTTTTAGTGTTAAGAATTAACAAAAGGGACTTGAAAGAAGACTTTGTTCTTTAGTAGAGGCCTTCAGATTTTGTCGAATATTTGTAATAGATTCCTTTATGTAAAAGAGAATTTTGCATCATTGGTTAAACATGTTTTCAAATAATTGATCAGAAAAATTAAAAAAAACCCCAACGACCACTGTGTTCGAAAAACCATTAAAAAATAAAGATGTTAGTGAAACTTCATTTAACAATGAGTTAACATTTGGTATGTGACCTTGGTATTTTTGGAAAGTTGTCAGTTGCAATCAGTAGCATATATTGAAACAAATTATAGCTGTTGTTGAAATCCCATGATCTGATTTTTTTTCTGTTTCTGCATGTAGTGCTAAAACAGTTGAGAATGTAAAATCACTTAGGTGTTGAGTTGCAGCCACCTCTTGAATAATATGATATCTTCAGACATAACTGGTGTGCTGAAAGACGAATGACTTTGTCAGCTGGAGGTAGATAGCATCGGCACATCCTCGCTCCGAACTATGGGATATAGGGACTTACTACAATTTGACTGTTACTTAACTAGTTGGATTGAAAAATGCCAACAGAGAATGAACAGTAATTACACCATAAAGTGTTGGAAAAATGTGGTGAGCACACTGTACTGAATTGCTTTTATTATTAAATGGAAGTGCAGCTACTGTGTCTTCTCTTGCACAGGTTTTTATATTGTGTAGCAGCAATAAGTGAATTATTTTGTGTTTACATTCGTCTAAAGGAGTAGAGTCTATAAGACAGGCCTTTTCTATCTATTTTTTTCTTCTCTATAAAGATTAAATGTAAACTACTGGTTTTGGATTAGGTACACTTCCAATCAAAGTAAGGAGCTTCTTGTGGAAAGAGCAGGCCAGGTCGTCACTGCCTGTAGAACGGAGATTCTTTCAAGTGTTCCCGGGTCTAAACTTTTCACAGAGTGCAACTTCCAGCTCAGTAACTGTGTATTTGAAAACAAGAATTTTATTTCTTTTCCAAATTTATCAAATTACAATTAATTTTACTGTGTAATTGCAAACATGTAAAACTCTGCAATTTTGAAGAATTGCCCTGATTTTGAAGGAGTACAGATTCATTGAGAAAAACCCACCCAAAACAAATCCAAATCCTCTCTCCTCTGCCTCTGCGTGAAAACAAACCAAATCCTAGTGGGATGGAAGGAGGGTTGGTTTCCCATCTATCTGTATTGTATACAATTTAAGAAACTATGTAAAATAGTTAAGATACTATGCATTGTAGGTCTCTGGAGGGACTATAGCCTGTAGATCTGTGCTGGAACAGAAAAGAACAAGAGGTGAAGAACAGCAGAATAAAACCACTATGTGCATGACCCCAGCCTCCTGCACTGCCCATGACTCGCCAAATGAATTGGGATAGATGGATTGACAGGGGAAGCTGAGATTAAGGAGTAGAGTGATCATTCAGGAGAAGATGCTGTGTAAGAAAGAGTACGTGAGGCAACACTTGATCTTAAACAAGTGAAATCAGTGACTGGTGACCCTATTCGGTTTTTACAGTCTTAAGAGATATGGTGCTCCCTTTCCTTGCAAAAACTGCAGCTTTATCATGTCTGTATTTTTTTTTTTAATTGGTTTCTGGCATACCCTAACTCTGCTCTGAAAATATTTTCAAATTTATGGCCATTTACATTCCACCAGCTTGCTTTTAAGTAATTGAATTTTATCTTTCAGCAGGCCCAACAGAAGGTTTGGGAAAAATAATACAGAGATTTCCTCAGAAGGACTGGGAAGACACTCCTTTTCCACAGGGAATAGAGTTGGTAAGTTTGCATTACATTTTGTAATTTTTAGAATTTCTTCACATACAATTGGAAGATACATCTGCCTTCATGCAGTGATCTGTGTTACCTAACCTGACAGGGAATGGGTAGAAATTACGTGAGTAGAGGGCATAGATAATAGCTTTAAGAATAATAAGGCTAGCAGAAGTTAATTTATTCTGGCTTGTACCACTAAGTAGATATTCCTAGAATACAGATAAAGTCTGCAGCAAAATTAGAAACAGTGTATTTAAAATAAATATTTGTTTGTGTCACTAAGTTTGTCATCTGCTGTGTTTTTAGAACCACCCTTCATATGTCAGATGACTTTTCATTGTTATGTTCAAATAAATTCATGTGTATTTGTATATTGTAGATTAAAGAAAGAATTAAATATAATATCCCAATGAACTGGCTTGATTGAAATGGTCAGTCTTTACCCCATATTCTGTTCTTGACAGGTGACATATAATGGGTGCTTACGAAAATGGGGCACTGAACAAGGCTAGTGTACAGTGGTCTATTTTAATGGCCCGCTCTGAGAATTCACTAAGTACCACTTCTTTCCTTCCTTTATCTCATATTGAGAGATGCAATGAGAAGGTATAGCTTACTCATCCAGATAAGGGTTTCATTAAACATACAGCCCTAAAAACCCTGCAGAGAAATGAAATACTGAGGTCAGACTGTGGAAATTAGGTTTCTGAGAAGTCGGGGTGAAACTCTTGCTGCTGTGAACTTGGGTTCTGAGACAGGATGAGCTAGTGAAGGAGATGGCCTGTAGGAAGTGTTGCAATACAAATCTTCGTACTGTGGGACAAAATCAGCTGCTGAGGACAAAGACACTGACTCTTCACTGAATTTATTACACAGCTATAGAAAACATGGCCAACTTTTACCGGTGTGATACCTTTTAACCAGTGCTCAGCTCACTCGCTGAGTCATAACACGCCGTTGGCTGGGTGGTGTCCTCTTCAGTGAGAGACTGGGGGGGCGATCTGGCTGGTTACTGCTTGCTGTCTGGTGTAGCAGGCGTTTGTGTTAATCTCTGTGTGCTGGTGTATGTGGCTGGTTGCTCGTTTTCTTCAGCAGTGTGGTTTTAGTTTCTTCATAGTCAAGCATAAGCCTTATGTTTTAGGGGGAAGTCATACATTAATTACTGGTGTAAGCATTATTGCTGATACACGTGATGGATAGTTACAGTGCTTGTGGTTCGCTTGCATAATATTACATTTGGCAATGTAGTGCTGTGCTGAAACAATGGAAGCTCCTGCTTTCTCTGAAGTGTTTCTACTACAGTTACAACATTATGCCACTCTGCATAGCAATTGCTGTTTGCTCTAGCTGGTAATTCTCTACTTGATACATGGCTAGCCAGCATGTGCTCGATGACTGCTGACTGAGTTCAGTTCAGTGGCTTTGTTATGTAGCACACACAGTTGTAGATCATTAGAAGGAAATGAACTTTTGGTGCCAAGGCTTAGGGGTTTTTTTCTTTTTTTAACCACTCTCTTGGGGTTGAACTAGGTGGTTTGATCTCGCCTTAAATAACTGCAAGAGTTTGAGTCATATGAAGATTTATTTTGTCATACAAATCTTCCTTACCTATTTCAAAGAAAGTAATGTGTCTGACTCCCAGTGATGTTCTGAAATAAATGAACACAGCTTCTATTAAAGCCATGAAGCTTCTTAAGTGATCTGTCTGTACCCAAATGTTATTTCCCATTTAAGTTTAATTGTAGGATGTTAGCACTACAAGAAATACTTTTCTAAAGGAAGATTGTTTGTTTTTTTTCCTTGATTGATCAAAACATTATTTTTGTATCAGTTGTCAAATGACTCATTAGGGCAAAGCCAGGAGGATTTTAAACTTTCCAAGTAAAATTAAATTTGATGACTTAAAAGTTAAGGACATCTATTCAGCCAGTTGGAAAAATTAGTCAAGTTTTGATTTGCTTTCTAAATGTGGTAATAAAATTTTAATTAATTAAGATTGAGGAGTTGGCGATATTGCAAAGGTCAAGTCCTAAAGTCACATTTTGGCAGGGTGTTTTTTTCAAGGTTTTGGATGAGTGTAACATGAATCAACATTAGTTCATGTAAAGGAAAGAAGAAAAGCTATGAAAACTGTGTTACTGTTTTCTGTTTGTCACCTTAAGGGCAGTTTTAATATCATTAAGAAGATAACAGGCAAACCTTGGGGAAAAAAAAAGGAGAGAAAGAAGATAAGAAAAGAATAGTTGACATAAGTGTATATGAGAATGAAGGTAGACATTTTTATGAATAGCACTTAGTTCTGTGAGTAATTTGAATTAAAATCCTCTTAAGTGTATTTCTGCTCCTTGAGTGAAGGATCTTTATGAAATTATATGGTTTCTTTGAGATGGAAAAAAAGCAATGGTTTGTGTCTGAAAAACATGTTAAACTTGCCTCACTGTGTTTTCATGAAGGAAAAAAAAGCTAAAACTTTCCATGTCTAGAGGTAGGATTGAAGGGAGATTAGATTTTTGAGTCTTGTCGTCTTCTGCCATGAATTAAATTATGGAGATCTTCAACTGATTATCTGATTATTGGTGAAGATCTCACTGCCCTCCCCCTCTGCTCTATTATAAAGCCAATTACTTTCCTGTGAATTTGGACATTTGGATATTTTTTTTTTTTGTCTCCATGAAAAGGGATCATTTTGGGAACATCTTATCTAGGAAAGATGATGACCCTATTTCAGCTTTTACTCTGAGCCTTGACCCTGTTTGTAGATTCGTTAATTTGACAGAAATATGTAGAGAATTGGGTCATTATAAAATGTAATTGCAGTTTTAAGTTTTTACTGAGGAGTGTTATTTTTGGTGTATATGTATTCTGTATTAAAGGATTAAGAGTCACTTAAACTGTTTCTATTTTTATGTGTATAGCTTATGTTAGCTATGCTCTGGTCTTGTTTAACAAACACTTAGGTTACAGGGTAAACATGTCTAAAATTCAACAGAAATAGACTTTATGAAATTTTTTTTCAAGTGTTTTAGTTTGTCTTGTTAAATAAATGGTGTGTCTTCTGGTTGTCAGTGGTAAGTGAGCAAAGCCATGAGTTGCTGTTGAGGGATTATTGATGGTTACAGTAGCTAGTAAAGAGCCCTAATACTTTTTTATTGTTTGTTGAATTGTGATATGAGAATAAGATATTATATTTGTTAATATTTGTTAATTTTATGTCATACACATTAACTGTTACATCAAAAGCAGTAAGATGATGTTCTTGGATTTGCTAGAACCTTTTGAGGACTATTCAAGAGGAATAGGATACTTTTTTTTTTAATAATTTCAGCCTAGAATCTGAGCATCTTCAGTTTACTGACACATAGCAGTCCATTTGCAGTTTATTGACAGTACAAGTCAAAGTGAGTTTTCTCAGGTTTCATGGAAGTAAGCTCATTTTGAGGAGTAAAGAGAGATTTATACTCATTCCTAAAGTTATATATTTATTTAATATATGTATATTTATTAAAGTGGCTCATAAAAGCATTTAACTAATTGGTTTTCAAAAGAATGCAGTTAGAACATACCTCATTATTGTCCCCCATAAGATTTTAAATGAACTTGTTAGGGTAGCCTTCTCCATAGTCTCTGTTTCAGAGAAGTTATTTCGGCTTTACACGGATACAGTTTAAGTTTAAAAATAACCCTCTAAAATCAGCTGAGACATATAGAGCTGTTTAAAATTAGGATAATCAAATTTCTTGTTCTTACTTGTAGAAAGAATCCTTGAGAGAGTATGTTGGTTGAATGAGTTAGCTTTATATTTCTGCATATTTTTCTTATTTATAATCCAGTTTTAATTCTGCTATATACCTTCCTAGACATCATAATTAGTTTTACATCAAAGGAGGAAGCTTTGGTATGTTATGTTACACTGTATACTCATTTTTGTCCCAGGGCTAAATTAGATAAACTAAATGTCATCTGCATTACTCAGAGTTGGGAGGCTATCGTTAATTAGTCCAATGAAAGTCATACCTAGAAAAAAGATACGTTGTCTTAAGTTTAAACTGGATATAATGTGATTGTGCAGTTTGTGAGTAGCAGGGAAGAAAATTTCCCACTCTGACTGGTGGTGGTGATGGTAGTAGTAGTGTCACAAATTAGCAATTTCACTTCAAGTATGTGCAAGTGTAGAAATGAACCATACATTTCTAGACAAGCTAATCACCGATCCAAATAATTGCTTAAGTTATAAAATGCAATTGTAAATTCTAAAAGCTGTTATTTAATGCAATCCTTTGAAGACAGCTTACATGTGATAGTAAGAGGAATGCTTCTGAAGAAAGGCTGTATGTGTCTCTCTGAGATCTGGTAGGATACCTGCTTTGTCCTAGAGGAGGAGGAGTTGGTGGTGTTGGAATGAGTGTATTACTTCTTTGTGTAGAGCCTTATCTTTGCTGTAGATCTTTGCATTTCTGCACCTTTGAGCAGCTTCAGATATGAACTCTTAAATAGACATGAAGTATGTCTTTTGTGAAATACTGGATTCAAGTTTCAAATTCCAACTAACCTGAGACCTGAGATATGAAAAAAAACCAACAAATGAGAGTGAGGAATGGTAGTTATGTGTTTTTGAAGTATCTCTGTATTTTGACTGACCTGGTAGATCTCAATCTTTTGACAAAAAAGAAATAGTCCTGGACAGATTTCCACTTCATGATGACGTACGTAATTTACAAGTGGCAGCTGTACCTCTGAGATCTTAAGTGAATCTACACTGCTCTTGGAGCTTCACAGTGGGGTCGGGGCGAGGCACGCTATCAGTAAAACCCCACCAAACCCCAACAAATTTGTCTGCAGAATTGCATTGAAAAACAATTTCTGTCACTCAGTTGAAGACATTTTAAGGTAAGCCAGTTTTTAAAGTAGTGAACTCCTGAACTTTTGGAGATTCCCAATGCAGACTCTTTGAAAATCATTACACACGCTGTCGAAAGTAATACTTTTTAAAATTCCAGTGCTGATCACTTAGTGTTATTTTTGTTTTACCACTTTGGTGTAATGCATCTTTTCTAGGAAAAAAAAATCTGATACTTGAACACTTTACTACTTACTTTAAAAAAGATGCAAGAGACAAACTGGGTTGCAGATTAGCCAGTTAAGG
Organism: Antrostomus carolinensis; assembly: GCF_000700745.2. Classification (NCBI taxonomy): domain Eukaryota; kingdom Metazoa; phylum Chordata; class Aves; order Caprimulgiformes; family Caprimulgidae; genus Antrostomus; species Antrostomus carolinensis. The sequence continues at coordinate 40,362 of NW_010311486.1, forward strand.
CCTGAAGTGATTAAAGTTTTAAGAGGGTTAATCTTTAAATGCTTCAGTCTTAGCTAGCTGATCTGTAAGCCAATTTTTCTGCAGCATTAATGCTTTTAAGGACCTGAATCAATGGTTGTCTGCAGCATCCATTTAACCTTCAGTGCAGTTGGTCAGCTGCAGAGATTTTGGATTTGTAAGGTTTTTTTCCTCTTTCCCCTCAAACTTTTTTTACCTCTCAAGAATCATTATATATGTAATTATTTAATGAACAACTACATGATAGAGCTTAGTGGAACACTTATAAATGCATTGTGTTCTTCTTCTGTTCTCATTATGTTGCAGTACAGGTGCTTTCAGCAGTTAGCAGAAAACAGATGATAGCAAAAGTACAGCTAACTTTTTTATTTGAGTTATATTATGGATGCTGTTTATATTCCTTTAACTTGTCTATATTAGCCTCCAGTGGAAATCTTAGAGTGCCGTTAAGCGTGGTGTGTTTTACAGTAATGTCTCTGCTCTGCTGTAAAATAGTTCTATTCTGGTTTTAGAATCCCACTGCTTTTACTTAGTAGATCTTAGCTTCTGGATTTTGTAGACTAGTGGGGTAAAATAGTTTGATATTGAGATCTAAGGGCTTGCACGTAGTCCTTGTGTAGCAGAACTTAGTCTTACTTGACTAAATACTTTGAAAGGGTTCCTGTGACTACCAGAAAGGAAGAGAGAAAATTAAATTTGGACAAATGTAACAATCCAATAAGGCATTACAGTTGAAGTACCTCAGAACCACTTAACCAATTTGTTTTCTAAAATTCCCACGTTTTGTTTCAGCTCATTATTACAGATAATTATTTGCCAGCCTTCTGTAAGAAATCGGAATATTTTTTCCTCTTGAATTTAAGCAATTTTTTGACTGACATTTCTGGGGATTTTGTTTGTTTGTTTTGTTTTTTCTATGTGTTTGTGCAGGGAGCTGAGAATTTGTGTGGTTTTGGAGAAGCCAGAAAGCAAGACTGTTGTCTATTGAATTTATAACTATATATCCAGTTGTCACAAAGCTATCCTTTCTAGGGTTGTGTGAAGGAGCAGAAAGGCAGATAATGTGCATCTAATCAAACACAGTCTATTGGGCTGAATACAAGATTGTGAAATTTGAACTGGGTCATTGAATGTGTTCTGGGAATCCAGAAATAATTTATCTGTGAAGTTGATTCCTATGACTATAAATCAGTTTGGAATGTTTTCTAATAGTTCAAGAAAACAGACTAATGGAAAATAAAGGCCATTTTATGTTTTTTTTCTGAATAAATTTGTTAATGGTTTGTATTTTGTTGAAGCTGATAGTTTTCATGCTAAGAATTTCTAATCAATGCTTCTTGTAAATCATGTTATTTCCCCAGCCCTCCAATTTTACCAACTTTTAAATTTATAAATTCTGTTACATTTTGATGCAGGTTTCTTTTGCTGGTTTAAATAATCTCAGCAGTTTTAAAGCTTGACTTCTTAAAATTGAAAACTTTTGTGATGCCTTTATACAGTATAAGTGCTTATTCAGAATATGTTATAAAAGGTGTGTCCTAGTTGTGTTCATTAAAAAAGAAAAAAAAAAAGAACAGTAATAAATATTAAGATGACCCTTCACTATTTTGCATATTTTGTGTGCTGCTGCTCATTATATCAGCCCTTGTATTATCCAGTTAGAAGCCAAACAGAAACGTTGGTGCAGAGACCAATTCATGTAACTCCTGGTTTTCCTTCCTGGACCCTGTATGGAGTAGAGCGAGCTGGGTGCTCTGGACGTGCACCTGGCACAAACACATCTGCAGGCTTGGGGAGAAAGCGGCTGATTTCAGTGGTTCAGTCTCTGACCGAGTCTGTGCCATGCAGAGGCCCAGGGAAAGCACTTGGAGGCTTAATTCCAGTTTTTTTTCAGAAGCAGCCTGTTGGCCTCAAGCACCATCACTGACTTAAGTGTCAAAAGGAGTGGAATTTATGAGTCCTGAGGTTGGGGACATTGGTTTGCTTATAAAGCAAAGACTACTTAATATTGTTTCAGTAGGGCCCGTTGATGCTGTCTTTTGACTAATTGCATGGAACTGGCAGAACCACTTCCAGATCTTTAATTTTTATAGTGCAGGCTTTTTAGACTATTTTGTCTATTTCCTAATAATATATAGCATATTGTTTTATTTTATACAAAACCTGGTATTTGTAAATGGAAAAAGGAAAAGTTCATGAATGAACTTGGCTTCTAACTTGGTTAGAAGATATAAAAGGGAGCTAGCCTGTTTAGATGGCCCTCTTCTTCCTGTATTATTCTTTAATAATATGATCTTTAATAATTTCTGATATGGTTCTGATGTCCTGATTTTAGTAAGGATTTGGTAAATGACTATGAGAATTTTAATGAAGAAACCTAATTATTTTAAATAAAAATAATAATAAAAAAGCAATTTTATGGGGCTTGCTTTTGATCATAGTAAAGAATAACGTACATTTCCATGCAAAATACAATTTGTATTAAGAGGAAGAAGAAAAATATAAATATGTTCAGATCTGTTTTGTAAATCCTTATTTTAAGGCTAGTCACTGATGAAGAATTTTTATCTTTGTATTGAAATTCTCCCGACTGGGGATCTGCCATAAGTGTGACTTCCTATAATGAATTCTGAGTGTGGAATCAGTATTGTGGAACCAGTGATTTTGTCAGCAGTTTACCTGGACTTGTCCTAGCAAAAACTTTTATTTTTTCTCTGTCTTCATTGCTCTGTGCATTTCAGAAATAAACTGATGCAGGCCAAAGCCTTTAGAAGTGCCAGGTCTGTAAGACGAGAGGTTAATGCTGCAATCTGTTCCATGGAGCATTATGGCCTGTCCTATAGTTCTGTAGTGTTTAGTTGCAGTGTCTTTATTTTTTTTTCAAGGACATACTGTCATAGGATCGCTTGAACAAGTGCTTTTATTTAGCTGTAACGGACACCAGGATAAACTAAAAAGAAATTTCTGTATCAGTAGAGTAATAAATTAAGCATTTGAACTGGCCACTATTATGGATCTCTGAAGCTCCAACTTTCACAGATTTGGAGATAAGGCAGTTCAGGCTTTAGTTGTGGTTAATGCTACTTGTGTGATGATCCTTTTATGGTTCATAGTTCTTTCTCAGACTGCAGCTCATTAAATCTGAGTTGCAGAGTGAACCTAGGCAAAGAGGAAGAGCACTGATACCCAAATCTTCTCTTGAATGGCTTTTGGAACATATTCACAAGAGCTTCCCCGACCAGCTATCACAAATCTTGCAGGTTTTTATGCAAGTTGAGATGATAGGACATGACATCTCCCATCACCTTCTGCACCAAGGCCCATATTCCAACTGTCTTTTTGATACGACTCTTACCAGATTTCTTTGTTTCTGCACCTGTCTTTTGTTTGTTTGTTTCTTGTAGCTTCTGTGTTTTCCCTTGGGGATAAAGAAAAAGTGAGTAGATGTCGAAGTGTCACCTTAGTTCTGCAAGTTTCCCTAACATCAAAATATTACAGTACCTATCTCCATAGGTACTGTACCAGACCCAAACCACCCCACCGTACATATTAAAAGCACAAACTTGATCATTATCTCATGGTCCTCAGCAAATTTTTTTCCCCTCCCCGTCGTTTTGGATTTGTGTATCTAACTAAGGTATTACTGATGTTTTTGAAGAAACTTTTCCGTCCAGATTCTGTCATACAAGCGTCCTCAAACTACTTATTGTCTTTTCCTTGCATTGTCTGGTTCCTTAACCTTCTGACTTGAACCTCTGCCAAGTTACTTGAACTAAAGCAATGAGTATATACATAAGATTAGGAATAAAGCAATTTAAATGTAATAAATAATGTGTAATAACACTCCCTACCCCCAAATAAAATGATCTACTGTTTTAGTGAGCTGCTAATATTTCTGTTGTCATTCTGCAATAAACTGTGGGGTATTTAATATAAGAACTGGCATTAACTTTCTGCCTTTTTTCTACCCCGTGTCTCCCTCTCTTCATAACTTAAAAAGTTTTAGTCCTTTACCTAAATAAAGGAAGCTGAACCCAAATCCATTCCAGTACGTCTCTAAAACAAACTGGTGGGACATGGTCAGATTATGTAATTACTTTGTGCAGATTGATACAGTATATTACACTGGGTAATACAGCAAATATGTGTTTAGTATTAAAAATACCCAGTGCAATTACGGTTTTGGTGCATTATCTTTAGGCTTACCTGTGAGCTAAAAGTGCTGGAAACATTATTTTATGCTAAAAAAATATAAATTAATTCAAAATTTTCATCCAATGCAGAATATCTGCTTTTGTAATTTACTGAAAAAATCTACATTATAATGTAGTATTTTTTAAAAAAAGCAATATTCCCCTTCTGTAAATGGCATACACAAAATCAGCCTCACTTCCTTTTTAACTGTATCGGTTTCATTTTCCACATGCGTTATAGCGTGTGGACAAGAGAGACGTTCGTTAAAATCATGGCTTATAAGCTTAGAATGAAGAATGAATTAGATTTAATATCAAAATAGTGGGATAAGAAGTGGGTACTAAAGTTACAGTGTGCATTTGTGACCTCAATATTTTTAAACATTCTTCAAATACCAGATTTGTCTAGTTCTCGGTATCACCTCATGATTATTCACTATAACTGCATACCAGAAAAGCTTATTTCACAATGATTTTCCTTCATTCTGGCCCAGCAATATACTCGTAGAGAGTTTCTGGCATTTGCAATTTTTAAGATTTGTTGTTAGACTATTTTCATATCTGTTTTATGTCTTATGTATTGAATTTGATCTCCTTCTCCCAAATAGCAGAAGAATTGGCAAGAGGTCTCAAACAGTGGGTGGAGACTACACTCTCCCCCCATCCCCAATTTAGATGTTTTGCTTGTGTGTCCAGTGTGTGCTAGCAGCAGCAATTTCCATATGAGAAGCTTTTGAGCATCTACAGCGAGTTATTGTATGTGCACTAAGTAACAAAAATTGCTTGGAAAAATCACTTGTTGCTGGTTTTGGTTATGGCTGCATTATTTATATAAGCAAAGTCTTCTGGTTTGCAATTCAAGATTTGTTTCTTGTTCTACTTTGATCAATAGTATTACTTTAAAGATTATTTTTTGGTCATTTTGTGTCTGAATGTCTTTCATCTAAAAATTAGCAGCACTTCCAACTGTGTAGTTGGAAAACTGTTTGGGAATAATGAATATCTGAAATTTTCTTTCAATTGTGAAAACTTCACATGAACTGGGAAACAGTTTCCGATTTATATAACTAAAGAGATATTAAAATTAATGGAAATCCATTAAATAACAATCATTTTGTCAAGTTAGGTCAGGTTTGAAAGATTGTTGATGTTAGATTTTTGTAATCATGTGCCTCAGCTGAGTAAAGTTAGTTGTTGAGTTGAGTATGCCTGAGAAAGCGTATTGCAGTAATAAATTCTGTGGAATCATATGTGATTAATAAATATTTAAATACATATCAGCATTGTTTTGTTTATTCTGGCTCCCACAAACATAATTTTGTTTGTATTTTGCGTGACAAAGGCTAGGCAGTTAGTGTTCAGTTAAGTGTTCAATAATACGTTTTTCCAAAATGATTCAGTTTATTTCCAAGGTGAACAGTGATGTAATTAAGGAAAATATAATCAAATGTCAGATTTTTGTCCCGACTTTGGCTTTAGACCGCAAGTGGTATAGTGGTGCTGTGGAAGAGTTCAGCTAAAACTGATCTCCTCAGTCCCTGGGTTGAGGCTTTAGGTGAATTAATAGAGGTAACGGAAATGAGTTGGTTCATTAAACCATTTCCCGGGTTGTTAAAATGGAAAGGCAGAAGCAAAGGCAGAAGCAGTCTAACCAAAAAAATCCAAGAGCCTGTTTAAGGGTTTTTAGAACCTTTTCACTGGCTCTCCTTCCTTTTTTAACCTGTTTTGGTAGGAACTACAAGTGTATCCATTGACACAAGTATTTTTTAACAGTCTGTATTTGTAATTTGACAATGATGAAAAAAATTTATTGGAAGTGGTTCCCTGAGCAGGAGTATTTGGTGACATGTTTTATGTTTTTTTTGATGAAACATTTTGAGATTATCAGCCATTAAATAGACATCTAAGTATCCTAATTTCATTTGTTAAATACATAGATGTGATCTATACTGAAGCATTTTAGGGTGTGTGGAATGGGATAATAATGACATACTACTTGTATTATTAAGGTGTGTCATTATTACAGCATATGCACACCCTCTTATGTCTTACTGCTTAAATATGATAGTGCTTATAAAAGCTTTCCTTTTAAAGTATTATTTTGCTGTGATGTGTTAGGTAACAGCACATTTATGTACATTATTTTACCTATTATGGATGATACCTTACTTGTGGGTTGCAAAAGCAATACTACAGTGGAAAGCTTAGTTAAATTAGGGACTGAATTTAGTAGTGGTTTCTGAAGTGTGTTCAAAGAAAGAAACTTAATGACTCTTTTCAGATTATTTATTTTAAGTGTGGTAGATAAGAACATACCTTTTCAATCTTAGTTTCATGGTTATTTTATTTCTTGCACTCAGCAAAGCAAGAATGGAGTGTTCCTTACTGAGTCATTTTGTTTCTATATGAGTTACCCCCTTCAGGTTTTCTTGTCTGGGAGGGTGAGATTGTTCTCTATGCCAGTGCTGATCCAGAGGGAGAGGAGAAAGCAGACTACCTAATTTAAGCTTAAATCTAGAAATGCATAAACAAGATTTGCAAAGTGAACTTACATATTTTAGACCTCAATAAGAGAGAGAGTGGAGATAAGATGTATACTTTCTAGAGACAGCTTTAGGATGACTTGCTGTTTAAATTTCAACCTAGTGGCAAACAGCTGTCTGAACAATTTCTGGAAGGTTGTATTCTTATTAGTCTGTGTGTATTACCTTCTGCTTCTTTAAAGTATCTGCTTTACTGCTCTGGGAACCATGTGAATTTTGGAAGGCTATGTTTTAAACATGAATTTTAGCAATGTAAAAGATAAATAGGCTTAGATCTATTAATTCTGCTACAACTAGAAATATTATCCTATCGATAGTTGAGCTGCGTTCCACAGTCACGTGGAGGAAGGTGCTGAAAACCAAGTCCTGGCTTCCTGAGGCTGTTGTGATAATTACACTGAATAGCAATGGAAATATTGATACCCAAGATCAGAATAGAAGTTGGTCAAGCTTATTGTCCAGAATCCAACAGGAATCAGCAACTGGATAGTTTGGGAAGGAGTGTAAGATATCATGAGATGACACACTGTTGCTTCTTTTGATAAATACACTGGCATGTGCCAAGCTTAAGAGGCTTCCACAATGATAGGATTCATTTGGGCTAACGAGTATGCTTGTTCCTCAGGAGCTTCTCCCTTATTTCTTTGTCTCAAAGTTTTTAAGCACATTATACTTTTGTCGTTCATAATAGTTCATGGCAATGTGTTCTGTAGTTTCAGTATGTTTTGTGAAAGACTTCCAATATTTTTATATAAAGCTCTCTATTTAGTTTTCATGAGAAATAATGAATTACTCTGTATTTATATTATTCATTCTGTTCATAAGTATGTAGATGTCTATTCTGTTCTGTTCCTGTCCTAGAGAATTGTTGTTGCCAAGAGGGAGAATCCTTTCTGATACAATCTTTCTTTGTAGAGAAGCTCTTCCAAGCCTCCGGATACTGTTTTTCTCTGTGAAGCTCAGTTGAAATGTATCTTTTTTTAAAGTTCAGGGATTAAAATAGCAAATCTTAACAGTGTGTGTACCTCCCAGGCTTTGAATTTTTTTTTGCCCATGGTTACTGCAGATTGAAGTGAAACACGTTTCAGATTTTCTTTCCTGGGTGGTAACACTGTGGTAACACTGTAGTCTGCTATTGCAGATGCATCTTTAGCGTTTTTATTTTTTTCTTGGGCTTTACTTTCCACTTCTCAGTTGGGAATCTTTGTTACCCAGTTAGTGTTGTTTAATGTACTATCACAAGGGACTTTAGCATTGGCTGTTCCAAATACTGTATCTTCCATAGACTCCACCAATTCACTGTTGAACTTTTTTGATCAGCAATTGTCTGTAGAAAACAAAAACCCCTGTCAGTCGACCCCTGCTACACCTGCACAGGTCTCAGCAGAGATCTTTCTGAATATTGTTTCTAATCTGCCTCTATTGTGGAAAACTAATCATTTATTCCTACTTTTTAGAATTGGTTACTAGTCCAGAAAAGAATTGTCACCCTATACCATGACAGTTTAGTTGGGAGAATTTTTAGTGAATGTTCTTGCTAAAAGATGATTTTTTTAAATGAGCTATATTGTTGTATTGAGTATCTCCATTTGCTTTTGTTGAAGAATTGTTAATATGTGGATGACTGAGGTTCTTGCTGTAGAGAAACCTTTTTGATTCTTTTTCAGTATAATTTATTTATCTGTAGAGTTTTACTAGTTCTGTACTTTGACATTTTCTATGAGTGCTACATAGAAAGCAAAAATTCTGGGTAATTTCAGTGGTTTTAGAAACAGATGAAACATTTGCTCGTCTTCCAGTAATCCTCTCTTGTCTCCAGGGGTACAAAGTAAAAACTGCAATTCATAGCTCTCTAACTTCACTTTTTCTTTATGCAGAACTCTTTGAATAATCCTGTCTGTTCCTGGTGGTTTGATACTTTCATTTTCATTTTCTGAAGTCTTCTCTGTCTTTGGCTCCAAAATACATTTTTGTTCTGGGAGCTTCCCCAGTCACCTCTCTAGGGAAAAATAATGTAGAGAATACTTACTGGGGCTTTTTGAAGCTCTTGATTAGTCTCGAGTGATCATTTTACCTTTATCTTCATTTTGTCCACTGTCCTCACCAGTTTTTACAAGCTTTCTACTTCTGATGCATCTCGAAACATATTTTAGTAGTCAGTTTTATTCCTCAGCAGGCTCCTCTAGCAAATTTCTCAATTAGTTTTATTGGTAGTTTTACATTTAACTTGCTGGACTTTATGCTCACTTTTACTTTCCTCAACTTGGACAGGACTTTTCTTTTCCTGATGGTTAATTATACTGTTTTTTATAAAATAATTACGGCTCCTGTGTGATATTAGGAAAGTAAGTTTTCCTGAAAATACTTAGAACATCAGATTCCCAAGAACAGGATTCTGTGTGCATCTCTCGAAATGCAGTCTGACCTCAACAGACTTCAGACTTTTCACCACTTCTTTAGGAACGATCAAGTCTAGGTGAGGTTTTTCATGTTGACATCCAACAAACAAACTGCTACAGGTTCTTGCTGGTATCCATTATATTCCTGCTCCACTGCCTTTAGCGCCTGCCTTTCCTTACAAGCTGGTTCATGGCTCATGTGAGGGTTTCCGCTGTTGAAAGAGGTTCAAGGCCACTGGTGTGTAGGTCCTAGCTTAGAATAATGCTCTCCCAATGTGAGACTTCTCTGTACTGAGAACGAAACAGAGGCTTGAAGCGGGACTCTGTGGCCTTGTTGGCCTGGCGTGGTGTGACTGACCTGCTGCTTTCCTGGCCGAGGAGCCGCTGCGTCGCATTCCGAGGAGCAGTGCCTGGCTGGAGCTCGCCGAGGGAACTGGGGGCACCTTGTTGTAGCCTGGGGTGGGACAGGAGGAGGAGGGAAGACAAAATGGTTATTCTGGATGCTGATCTTTCGGCTCTTGCATACTTACTATAATTTTTTTCTCAACTTTTCAACTGGTATTTGATGCAGGGATATGTAATTAAAAAAATGATTAGAAGTTGAAAAGAATGAGTTTTATTTTTTTCCAAGCAAGCGTTTTGACTGTGAAATTTCCAACCAAGTTGTCAAGAGTGTGCTTTCATGAAAGCCTATGGCCAGCCCACTCGTGTCCTTGTGGAACAGAGCTCTGGAGCTTGTGGTGCTCGTCACTGCTTGAATTTTCCTCACTAGGAATGGTTTTGAAATGCCCGTAGCAAACCTCCTGTTTGTGATTATCTTTCCTTTTTGAAATTAATTTGTGTATGTTTACACCACATATTATATATATGTGCTATGTTTACCTTCTCTTCAGGTTTACTTGAAAATAATGCACCTCTCCTGAAAATATACTACTTTATATAATATTTTGTTTGGGACTGGGGGGAGAAGCTTGTTAGAGGTTGTTAAATATTGAGGTATATTTCCACAAGTCTTTGTGAATACTTTCTTGTGGATTCATTGGAAATGACCAGACAGAATATTTTTCTTAGAAATATTTTTTTCCCTTTAGTTGGCAGTATTTCCTTCTAAGGGTTTCTTAAGATTTTCCTTTACTAAGAATACTATTTTTATATTACAAAAACAAAAAACTACTGTCTCTGGAAACAATTATTCTAGATGATACATTAGAATTATATATAAATATGAACACTTCAACTTTTTCTTAACTATTAACACTTGATAATTTACTCCTGTATTTTGAAGAGTAAATTTACTTATTTTTCTTTATGTGATAATTTGGTTTTTATATAATTATCAATACTAGTTTTGCAAAATGGACTAGCAGAGCTTATGGGAGTCGGTCATGAGTTCTGTTTGCACAGCATGTAGTGCAAGCAAGTGTGAGTATCAAGTATGTGTGAGTATAATATTTTATATGTTGTGCCTTTTCTTTTTTTTGGTCTTGCCATTAAAAGAATATATTTAGTCAGGTATTTACCATCTGAGGGTATTTTCACTGTTTCATTTGAAATATCTGACCCTTGGTGCTCCCAACTGTGTCTTCATTGAAGTGAATTGGTATTTAAGAACCTCTCCGTTAGAGTAACCAGTAGACGTTGGTTAGCATGAGTTACATGAAGAAACCACAAGTATTTGGCTTCCAGCAGATGCTGGAATCTGGTACTAGAAGATACAATCTAGCAGATACTAGATCCAGCAATCACGAAAAAGGCAGTACTCCAGTTCCATTTCCTTTACTTTTTCTCCCTTTACTCTGAAGTAGAAGTCAGGTTATTAATTTTGAATGTTGCACAAGTATGTCTTTTCAGTACTTACAAGAGGAATTTGTGCTCTGATTTCATTTGAGGATGAGCATTAGAAAACTGTGATTTGTAAGTCGAAGGAATTTTTGTTTTGGTACTGCTTTTATGTGAGCTATGGTAATATTTAACCACTTCTATTATTACACTTTTGGTTACAAGTCCCATTCAGTTTTCTTTATAGTAAGGCAAATAACTACTAACTACAACTAAGATTAACGAACCGAAGAAACACTGCCTTGGCTTGATCCGCGCCCTGTGCAGTGGCACGGCACCAGTCACGTTCCTTACGTGCCTCTGTGGGCTGCCTTGTCCGTTGGACAAGGATGCTGGAGTGGAGGGAAGCAGTGGCACTGTGGTCCAGCTGCAGCCTCTTTCTGTCCATCACCTGACCTTACTTTCTCCCTTTCTCTTACCATATCTCAATCAGTTTAAAAAACAATGAGAGTGGGAAAATTAAGTAGTTGGTAACCATACCTGCTTCTTGGATTGATAGTGGTTTCATAATCCCTGCTCAATACTCTGGCTAAACAGCCTTTTCCTAACTTCTCTACAGAGAGAGAGGTTACCTTGAACAGAAAAGTGAGGGATGCTAAAGAGCATATGTATAATACAGTGGCCCTTTAGCAAAGAAAACACAAATCAGTAGATGCATGAAACAAGTAGTTGTCTCAACAGTAGAGGTCATCTGTTTGTGTCCAAGTGAATGTGCAGGAGTAGAAGCTTTGCAGTTTGGCTGTCATCATACTTGTTTTGCTTTGGAAAATTTTAAATAGCTGATCTGTTTAAAAAAAAAAAATTGTGTTCACTGCAGGAAATTTTTTTAAGCTGTTTGCTGAATCCCTGCAAGTGGTTGCTCCTACAGATCAAATTGCAGAGGTGGAATATTAGATTGTAAAATTGCCTAGAAACTTTCTACTTAAATCCATAAGCTTAAGTATAATACACAACTGCCTGATCTCCTAGCTGATCAGCTGAGCACACTCCAACAGTACTAATTTTACTATATCCCATTTCTGAATAATATGTATGCAAATACCTCAGTTTTTCTTCATTTTATATTTAACCTGGTACTTTGTCATCTTAATCTATAATTCCTTGGATGTATTTGTTGAGAAAATACTCAGAAAAAAGAACTAAAAATTATTTTTTCCTGTGTTGTCCTAGAAAAGTTTACTGTTTGTAAGAAAGCCTATTATAAATTTGCAAGTTATAGAAAATGCGTTATGGACAATCTTTATGTTGATGTTATGGCTGTAAGATGTGCATCCATGAGATCAAGAAGTTGATTTACTTGGGATGAAAAAAAGAGTAGCTCAGCAATTTATGGTCTGGATGCATGGGCAACCAGATGGGTGAAAAACTGGTTGGGTGACTGGGGTCAGAGCGTGGTGGACAGTGGATCATATGCTATCTAGAAGCCAGTAAAAATCAGCATAGTATAGGGGTCTGTCCTGGTACCTGTCCTAACAACTGCCTGGAGAAGATGATGGAATACTGCCTCATAAAGTCAGCAGATGGCTCCAAACTGGGGACGTGAGTTGTTACACTCAAGGACAGGACTGCCAGCCAGAGGAACCTGTACAGGCTGGAGGAATGAGCCAGGGGAAGTATTATGAAATTAGTCAAGGAAAAATGGAAAGCCTTGTGCTTGAGAGGGAAGAACGTCTCCCAGTCCGAGTTCTTCCCATTCTTGCAAGGTACAATATAGTTTTACATTGCCATATGTCTTGGGGAAAAACCTTTGAGGTCAGAGGAAAGTTTATTTAAATAACAGGTAAGTAAAGGAAAAAATGTTGTAGAAATTACTGTCTGATTTGACTTTAGTTTGAGTTTGTAATACTGTGAATTTATTTGCATTCAAATATCTTGGATTTGTTTTGATATTAACCTTAATTCTTAGTTTATTGGCAGTCCATTTGTAATTTTTGGCCAAACATTTTCCCATCATCTGTTGCTGATGCATATTTCCAATTTTTACCTTTAGTGTAAAGTCTAGAAGAGTAGAAATAGGAAAATACCAGCTGTTAATTCTGCAGAGAGCAAAGGCTGACATGAATTTTTCCAAGAACTTGAGAGACTTTGTAGTTAGACATAATGGTTCTCTGTAATGAAACTTTTGAAGACATTTCAATTGATATTTCCATACATTTTTCAATGGTGGATGTTTAGAGAAACAGTGGATGGTATTCTGAATAAAAGAAAATGATGATATAGTTCCTGGTACAGGTATAAACATTTAATTTTACAAAACTTTATTTCCTTGGACATAGTGTTCCTTCTGCATAATACTTGGTGACATATTTCATGGTAATACATTTAACCTTGGAGTTTTAGTGGTTTGTTGGGGAAAAACTGTATATTGGGAATGGATCTTGCTAGTTTTAGCTAGTTTGTCAAGGGTTTCTTGTGTGTATGTGAACTGTAAGCGAAACTGTCTTTGGAGAGAATGGACTGTCTGCGTACTTGTTTTAGGTCCGAAGTGTTTTGAAGCAGCTTAGCTCAGGACAACGATCTGCAACTTGCAATTCACATGGCAGAGCAAATGAGTGATGGTTGTTTTGCATAAGAAGTGACATGGCAGTTTCTGTAGTCCAGAAGGAACTTGTACAGAACAAGATGGAATTGTTCCATAGACCCTGGAAAGTGTTTTCTTGTTGAGACATGGATTCCCACAGGGCCAGCAGGACTTTGCGTTTGCCTTTGTTGAACGTGTTGGGGTTCCGACCCTGTCTGTTTCCGCAAGCTGAGCAGGTCTCCTGCAGTAACAGTCCTACTGCTACTCTATCAGCTGCTCAGAAGTTATTAGAAACCTTGAAGTTCTTCCATATACACCTGCTATCAGCCCTATCAAAAACAGGATATATGCTTCATTAACTCGATGTAGCTGTTCTTATGATAAATGAATCTGATTAGTTGGTAGATGATGTGTTTGTCAGGAATTTTGTAGGTGAGCATGGATGTCTTCTGAAAATGCAATGTAGGTAAAAATGTCAAACTTAATAAACAGTCTGAATATTTTTTCACATTTTATTCCAGAAGTGTATGTCCACCATGGGAGATGAGGGCGGTTGTTGTGTAGAGAATGGTCTTTCCCTTCACCACACATGTATCGTTTGTAGTTACGACACTTAGAATATGAGAAAAGCAGCGACAAAGGCTGGAGAAATAAATTTATCACCTGATCTTTTAATTTTCATGAAAAGAAACCCCTAAGTAGAAATTCGTTTCATTGTCAGTGTGTCAACTTACTAATTTTCTTACCTCTTCTTTCACAGATCTAATTTGGCCAATAGGCAAATGTTTAATTTCTTCTTTTTTTTAAATTATTTTAAAACTCTTAACAAACCTAGTGGGCATAACAATGTACATTTTATTTTGCCTTTTAATTTTTTAAGAGAGTGGTTTTTAATCACAGGTTGAACTCTGAACTCTGTTTTGATTATGCAACATTATGTGTATATATTTTTTTAACTTCAGGAAATGATGTGAAAGACAAAACCATAATGTTTTGAAGTTATCTGTTGTCTGTGTTGTATGGATTTATTTTTAATAACTTTTTCATATTATCAAATGAATGTTCAAAATTTAAGTGACTCCATCTATTGCAAGAGCTTTTAAAATTAAAATAACCATGTTGGGGAAGTGAGTATTTTTCTCTGTGAAAATATTAAATGCTTGCTGTTTTCATCTTTAATATCAGTAAGTTTTGTGTTTACAAAATGCCTGCTAAAAGTTTTGTTGGAATTGCTTTGAAAGATATCTAGATACCTTAAAAGTGCAAATTGTGAAAGTGTGTTTTTGCATCTTATAGCTGAAATGTAAGTAAAGTGATGTTTTCCTCCAGTTGAAAATAAATGGCTTTTTAATGTGCTGTCCTGAAAAAGTGCTATTGAAAAGGAAATTTAAAATATCTAAATGTTTATACCCTGTTTTTTAGTACTGGAAGATTTCTTTTAATACAGAAAGGGAGTGAGACTGTTTTAGGCTGAGACTGTTTTCCAAGGCAATTTGCATTTCAGTAATTTTGATTAGTAGGTTCCAAGAGGGAAATGAGAATAAAACTTCAACATGGGCCCTACTCCCCCTCACCACCAAATCCCCAGACGAGAATGTCATATAGATAAAGTCAACTTCATGGGTAATCTGAATTCATGTAAATATATATATATAAAATCTGTCATGTTTCTATGTTTTATTTCATGTGAGGTTTGCAGGACAGACCTGACTGGGGCTTCACCAGATAGTTATGCATGGAGGTATTTATCTGACAGAGACTGCTTGACTTTTTAAACTCTTCTCATTGTTATAACACAGTCCCAGCTGTAATGTGGAATGCAGCACGAGCTTCCGGGAAGTACTCGAACACTGCTTCAAAAAATGCCTAAATAAGAGTATCATCAGTTGGTGACTAAGGGTAACTGAACTCAGCTTAGCAGTTCTTGAATTCTTTTCTTTTCCTGTCCTGCGGTGAGACGTGGTCTTGGCAATGGGTGTTGTGATAAAGGAAAGGAAAGGTGAACGCTGCTCATAAAGCAGGAACTGCAGGAGGCTATGTTTGTTTCTCTTACTTGTTTTGTAATGAAATCTGTTGTTTCAGTGAATAAGCAAGAGGCAATGACATGCAGAATTGCACGTTCTAGTGAGCTACTGACCTGCCAAGATTCCTTTCATTTACAACATACTCCAGGAAAAACTTTTGACCAGAAGCATCACGTTACTACTTAGTAGGCTCATCGTAGAACAAGAGAATCCAGCATTTCTGAAACTGCAGTTTAACGTATTAGTGGAAGACGTTGATGTGATTATAATCAGATGAGTTGGTTTGTTTATGTACTGTTGTAAAATTTAGTATTTTATGTGTTGGATTAGTTACTGCGCTATATACTGCTTATAGTTGCAATATTTGCTCATGTTTTAGTCAAGTTTTTAAAATTCATTTTAATTTCTCTGCTGCTCTTAAGACCTTTCATATGAAAGGAGGTACCTTTTACTTTTGCTTCACACCTCGAGAGGTTTTTTTTACACTTTTTTACTAATGATACATTAGAATTAGAATTCATTGCATTTCACAACTGTACTTTGCTGATGGTAAATTAAGTACTGATGTCTTATTTAAGTGAGTAGCAAAGTTTTCATGACACAGAAAAATTTATGGCTGTGCATACTAGCTATTTAAATACTTCTAGTAATACACTTACTGTTTACATATTTCTAGTAATTAAGAACACAGGATCCTGCAGGAAAGACATCATTACTACATAAAAATACAGAGTGATTTAATGAGTACTGTACATGTCAGGCCTTAATTGCACAGGTGATTAGAACTCTATGATAAAGAGTGAAATGGTCCCTTTTTTTAGTGTATTCCTTTTGTATTAATACATCTGAAAGTAGCATCAAGTCTTTCAAGTGTGTGCACTGAAAGGATGGCACAACTTATCAGAACAACTAATTAAAAGCAGCAGATTTTTTTTTATTATTTTTTTTTAAGCAAAATGAACAAGGTACCAAAGAAGGAAAAGTTAATGGTTCCACAAAAGAGAACTGTCGTGTGGGTCTGGTCATGTTTGAGTGCACATTCGGAACTGGATCCAGCGGTAGTGCAGATGGAGAGGCTGCTCGGTCCATGCAGCTGATCCTTCATCTTGTCATCCGGGGTGTGTGACGCAGCGGATAAGAGATTCATTCCCCTCTCCTGCATTCCATTTCAGTAAATCCTTCCATACCCGTCACCTCATCCTAAGCATGGTTTTGTTCTTTTTTTTTTTTTTTTTTTTTTTCTTTTATTGTCGGTTCTGAAGTTATTTAGGGAAACCCCAGAAACAACGTAGGCAGTAAGAAGGATGCATCCTGCTGACATGCTCTTCCTTTTCCAGGAACTGACGTTCTCTTCAGCTTGACTGACAAACACAGGGGATATTGAGTTTTTAATAGCTGTGTGAAATAAAATAAAAAGAAGGAGGGGAACTGCAGTATTTGAGAACTTGAAGAATAACTTCAATTACAGTCTTAGAAGTTGTTTCATTTTCTAATTAGACTACTAATTAAAATATGCCATTTTAAAAAACTGCAGCTGAACAAAATTCTCTTGGTTCCAGAAAGGAAAATCATGCCTCACTAACTGTTAATATTCTCTGAGTGCATAAACCAAACAGTGGATACAGCTGAAGTCACTGACATCATTTATTTAAAGATTCTAAGTCCTTTGCCAAACCCTTTCAAAATAGGTCGAGGAAATTACAAGGCAAGGGGCAGTCAGAAATCAGGTAGTGACCAAGAGAGCTGAAAGGAAACAAAAGGTTCCCGTAAGCATTCACCACAGCAGAAGTATTCCTTGTTAGAGATGAGGATGTTCATACGCAATAAATATATTAGAATTATTTATTTAGTTAGAATCAGAGAAAACCTCTGGGGGAATTTTGGGGGAGCCACTTAGTTGGATGAATAGCAGGATGGCAGATGTAATTCAATGCTGATAAATGCAAAAGCATATATGTTGAAGGAAGTAATTTGAACTGTGCATAAGCTTTATTGTGTTATGAATTAATTTTACAAATTTAGAAGACAGCTGAGCAACATTTTGGACAGCAGAGCTGATGATCTCTGGCTCGGTAAGCAACAGTGGTCAAAAAAAAGTGAAAGCTAAGGTGTGTTAAGAATAGCATTATGGAAATAAAACACAAAAACTAGTAATTCCATTGTTGCCTGGAAGCATAGAAACAAGAAATTTGGGAATGATACTAGAATGCCAAGGTAGATTAAATGCTTGTGAAGGGGGGTGTGTGTGTGTGAATCTGAACATTTGGACTTTTTGCCTTGAGGAGTAGCTGTTTGAAGTTTGGGAAGAGTCTGCAAATTTTTGATTGGAAAACAGTGCTGCAGTACAAGACACTTTTCTGCTGGTGTTGAACAGGGACAGGCGCAGAGCAGACAGCTTGTGAATGCAGATCCCTGTTAGCTGCTGCTCTGCCAGTGCACAGCTACGCTCTCACAGCTGTTCCCAGGGGTTTACTATGGAGGTTAAGAATTTAATTAGATTTTAAAATAATTTCTTGTTAGATGCATAAATGTAGACAGTAGTAATGGCTGAAGAGAACAACATTGGAAAAGGTTATAACTTCTGTGCTTGTGCAAGAAGTCCAACACCTACTAGCAGGTGGAAGGAAGCATTTATTAGGACATGTCATTCCAAAACAAAACAATGAAAAAACACCCAGCAGAGTAAAAATCCTTTTCTGGGCTGTACAGCCACTCTGACATGAAACAGCCAACTCCCTACAGAGAGCTGTCCATGCTTTGAGTGTTTGAGTTGCAGGTGAACTATGACCTTGATGCAGTTTTGTAAGGATGTTACTTTCCAGCTTCTACACTGGCCGCCTTTAGGAACCAGTACCACCCTTTTCTGGCTGTGTGGAGGGGAAGTGATACTGGCCTGGAGCTGATTTTGCCTTGAGTCTACCGGGAAGTGCATTGTGTTTCAAGATCTGGAGCAGTGGTGAATGCAATGCAGAAATTTTCTCAATGGTTTCTGCATTGTCAGCTGGAGTCTCACTGGGTTTGTTAGCTTCAGATATGAGCTCAGTTTCCAGCCCTCAGACTTGGGCAAGCTTTCTAGAATTGGGGTTGTCATGATCACTCTTGAGCTGAAATTAGTAAGTTCTACCCTGAAGACAGTGTAAAAGTTCTTCCCAAATGGCAATGTGTGTTGTTTAGGGTTACTGATGTATAACAGTTTCTGTTATCGGTTCGTAACCTAACAGAGTAAAAAATAGAAAACTTGAGTCTCTGAGTAGAGCTGAAGGAGGCTGGGGTTTTTTTGCTTTGTTTCTGAGCTTAGAAAGGAACGTACTCGATTGAATTCACATCTGGTTGGCTGATTTTCTTCATGGAGAAACTCCAAATTCGTTGTGAAGATTAGAGTAAGCGTTTATGGGTTTTCAGGATTTTGAATGGAATTTGAAGTATTGTGTTTTCAAGCAGTGGACAAATCAGTTTTCTCATAGGTATTTGTTCATGTTCTAATTTTGGCATTTCTTTGTCTACATTCTAATTTTAAAAATTGTTTTATAATTCATGTTGTGTCTTGGGATTTCATTATGTGCTCACTCTTTGCAGAAATGCACACAGATCCATTAAAGTTCCTCATGACAAACAGTTCTCGTCTAAAAGACATTGCCAAGTTAGTTGGAATCAACTTATTTATCAAAATAAGCTGCTTAATAATGAGAGTGGAATTTGCAAATCATAAAAAAATTGATGAGTGTATTAATATGCATGATTTGTTTTAAAAGAGTACAAACACGCTATCTTACTGTTGCCCTATTTTTTTCATAATAATGGGTAACAAATGTATTTGTATCCGAAAAGAGGTCTCATGAGCAAGATAAAAAAAAAAAGGTTAGCCTGTAAAAAGTGCTTGCCAGCTAAAAATACCTTTCCTCTCAAAGTTTATGATTCTTCTTTTTTGTATTTAAACTCAGAAATTGCAAATTATGTCGTTTTTTTGTGTAAATTGCTCTGGATTTTTGAATGTCCAGCATTGCAAAACCTGAGTTTTTCACAATTTTGGCGTTGTATTATTGACTAATTCCTGGCATGTTTCTTTATCTTTATTCAAATTTATTTCTTATCAGTGTATTGTATTTCAAGAAACTCAGAAACTGGAATCTCCCACTAAATTTTTATTTACATCCTCTGTCTGAAAAATGAAATTTTTTCCCTTGATTAAAATTAATTCAAACTAATGCGTAGCTTAGATCTTTCTGTGCTTCGTGTTTTAGAAATATGTTGTTTCTAAAATGTAAGATTTAATAGAAATTATTGTCCTGTCTGTGCATCTGTCTGGCTGTACAGATGAAACTGTGTTTGAACCTTTGTAATATGTCACTCAGGCAGACATTATTTCATATTAAAAACCATCTATTTGAGCCTTCAGGCTGATAAAAATATTGTATGTCTTTACTCGACTATAAATAAAAATAAATAATTTTATGTTAAGAATATGTAAGAGTGAGATGCAGATACTACTAAAGTACTTAATTATTCATTTTGATAGTTGTGTGATGCAAATGGCAGCCACATAAACTGATCATGTCATTATATTTGAGATTTGAATTAGTTGGTTGAAGATGTGTTGTTTATTCTGGCTAAAGAAGAGGATAAAACTTTAGATTGAAAGTTAATGTTCTGAAGAACCCTGACACCTTTTTTTTTTTTTTTTTTTTAAAAAAAAAAAAGCAGGAACTCAAATATTGTCAACAGCTTGTTGCAAAACATCTGTGGACCACGAATGTAAAGACCAAGTTCAAGAAAATCTTTTGCTGCCAGTTCCAAATGTTTTTAGAAGTAAGACTTGAGGAAGTTTAATTACTGTAAGATTTCTGGAGCTTTTCCCCGAGTCCTCCATGCACACGATACAAAGTCATTGCGGGAGGCATTTCTCTAAAACGTTGTCTTCTTTGGTTAGCCTTGTCAAAACAGAAACCCCTCCTGAGATTTTTGTAACAATATGTTAAACTAGAGACAGAACTGCCCAAAGCAGTCACTCAGTGGATTGTCTTTCTAATTCCATTTTAATTTCCACACTGTGTTGGAAAAGATAATCTTCAAAATTGTTTAGGCTCTTAATTGGTTCAAAGAGGGAGATACCCATCGAATGATGCTATTCTGGATTGGTGACTGAGTGTATGTGGTACAAATTCTCTCTAGTGTTGGTCTGGGCTCCTTAAAGTATTATCAGCATTGATCTGTCACAGCTGATGAAATGAACTTCAAAAAAATTTTTTAAATTTTTGTTTTCATCCTGCCTAGAAAGTTAAGCAGACATCAACACTATCAATTTTGATCATGTTTCCCTATTTTTTCCTTAGAATTCTGTGGGTATATGAAGTGTTAGTTACAAAAGAGGTGGAGAATCTATTTGCATTTATTACCATACAGAGAAGGCATAATTGATGCTGTAACCTTGTTCTAGAAATTATTGTCATCATTTTATCCTGCAGTTCTCTCCTAAGATGGGGTTTTTGGTGTGGTTTTTGTTTTTGTTTTTTTTTAAGGTAAGTATTAACTTAAAAGCCTAACTTTTTATTGATTAAAATACATTTTAATTCAGTACTTAGACTGAAGTGCTGAATACCTTAGAGATGATCAGGAATGAGTTAGATCACTCAAGATCCTAGATAAATTTGGGTCGTCATCTCCTACTGCAGCCTCTGATGTGTTGAAGGCCATTGTGGAAGGGTCTAAAGTCCCTTTCTTTGCTGTAAATGGTGGTCCCTGACACGGAGGCAGTTCCTTAGAGCTGCTGTATTCAAGGCTCATATCAGAACATCATGTTTTATTGAAATTTGACAATTTGAAGTCTGCAGCAACTTTTGTTGCCAGATCTCAAGTATCTATGACCCAGTTTTTTCAGTCTGGTAATATTGCTGAGTTTCCTGCCAAATGAAAACATTTTCAAAAGTCTGCTCAGCACTTCCAAAAGTTTGGCCCTGTGACTGTGATATCCAGTTGTAGCATTTAGGGAACACCTGTAAAAAGTGGCTTTTTAACATCAAACAGAAAATCATTGGCAGAAGCATGGGGATATATGCTAGTTCTGAAGACAGGAATTGGTCAGCTGTGTGACTGATCAAATACATGGTGTTTTACTGTACAAACACTTCCCTTGATTTCTTTTCTGCTTATTACCTATTACAGCTGTTCTCTTTATCTCTTAGAAGCAATGAATCTTCTTTGGAACATTTACATGATTAGCACTGGAATTAAGAAACCACCTTTAAATTTCTGCAGTTTGCATCACATACAGAATGATGCATTTGTCTTCCTGATTTTATAGTGAGCTCTCTAGTCAGTTGTTCAGGGAGATGAGTAATTTCCCACTCCCAGCTTTCTACTTCTGGGAAGTAGCAACATCGGTTTATACCCTACTTTCCGGAGCTTGGAACAGTTTCTAAATCAGTGTAGTAATACTGGATTTGAAATAATTCTCTAGTTTTGGACAGCTTTCTGATGTGCTGAAGGATGCAAAGTATGTAGTTTAGCATCATCTTGTCTCCTTAGATGATAAAGAAAAAAGGAAAAATAGATATTTTTGTAATGGTCTTAGAAAAGTGCATGGCATTAGAGCAATCAAAAACAATTCTTGCTGCATTTAAGTAGTACAATAGGTCAAGGACACTTTGCATGCAAAGCTGATTAGTGAAAATGTTAAGTAAGGTGCATATATTACATTGCAACTTTTAAATGCATCTTGAAGATGTATTTAATGTTACTTGAAGATTTATAGCTTTTTAATCCTAAGAACATTGGTATCAAATTGCAGAAAGTGCATAATTAAATCTGCATTTCACTCATGAAATGTATCTGCTAATTATACAGCTGTTAGCAAGTCATGGGTTTTATAGAAACAGAAGGATATAATCCAGGCTTTGTGTTTATAGCATTTCTTTCCCTTCTAGTAACTTGTATTGCAAAATGTTGAGTTGCAAGCTGTCATTCATGGATGGACACTTACTTTTTTAAGGCACATATAACTCATAATACCAAAATAGATACCATTTTATAAATAATTTCCTTTCTCAGCTATAGTTTGTACTTTATGGAGGACAGAGGGTAAAACTTTAGAAACTTGTAAGAATATCAGTCAATGTAAAGATTCCTAACTTGTTTGTTTCATTGCTAATTTAAACCTTTCGAAAACCAAGGTAGTTACTTGTGCAATTTGCTCTTCTTTTCTTGTATTATAGACAAGACACTGTTCTTGATCTTTGTTCTGTGCTGTACTTTTTACTTTACCCTGCAAGCATGGCTCAGTTTGCTGCATAAGCTGTCTTTGCGGCTGTTCTTGGAGCTGGAGACTCCAATTGGAGACAAAAAGAGAAAACGGACAATGGAATGATAGTTTTGAGGAACAAGTGGACCTAAAGATTACTAGTTTTAATTGTAACCACGTTTATTGGCTAACATGCTATTAATCATCATTTTATCTGTGGATTTACATTAAATCATGCAGAAATATATCCATTTTGGTTTGGAGAAAGAAGAGCTGTATTTTTTTCTTGTGTATATTATAAGGCACGATCTGCTGATGTTGCACTGGTAGCTATGAACATACCTGTTAGAATATGTCACCTTCTTAGTGTTGGGGGTTTCCTTTGTTATTTTGTTATGTTTTTACCACCAAATAAATCAGAAAAGTACGGAAAAGTCTTCAACAACTGAAATTAAAAATGTTAGTGAGGATTTGAGTTATTTCATCCAAGAATATTAAAAAAGTATTCTTAAAAATATAAAAATCTTAGTGCACTTAGCTAAGCACAGCTGCACCTTACTTAAATGCACAGTCACCACAGAAGTGGAAGAATGCCTGGATTGTTCAAATCCCATCATATCATTCCAGAAATTGTAATCGCTATTATTACAGTCAGAGGATGGAGTCAACACTTCAGGCAGGAGGCCAGCAAGTAACATATTGCTGTGCCAGCTTTATGAAGATGGGTGTGCAGAAGTGGACGGTGTTAGGCAGTTCAATTCCATCAGTTTAAATTTTACATAATTTTGTTATTAATGTTGTATATAGGAAAATCTTTGTCCTGTAATCTACAACTAAAGAGCTAAAATATGTAACACTACTTCTTCCTTATTGCTATGATTTTATGTTTAGGAAAAAGGTCACAGGTTACTTTGCTTCTGAGATTTTCTTTCTGCAGCCTACCAGTTTAATTTTTACGAGATGTGAATTCTCTTTACGAGTTGTTCTTCTCTAAGACTCTTTGGAGTAAAATACTCAATATATGCAAAGAAACATTGAACAAAATTCATAGTGGTACAGGGAAAAGCAGACAATTCTCTTGGGGTTGAGTCATGGCTACAGCATTGCTGTCTCTGTGGTTTTGCAGAAATATTTTTGGGAACAGGCAGCTTTTGGTGAGACATAAAACCGAGGTCTGCCCCTTATGAGCACTAGAGATCTGTCCATGCAAATGTAGGAGCAGCTTTCCTGTGATTAAGTGCATTGTGTCCAGCTTTTTAATAGTTTTGAAATTTCCTGAATGGAGGAAAAAAGTTTCAAAAAAGGCATGTCACTCTTCATGAATGGGACACCATCAAAATGTATGATCAAAGTAAGCACTGTTGAAGGTCAGGCTGAGTTAGATGGCAAAAGGTAATGAAGAGAGAGTTCTTTAGGTGTACAAATGTCTACAAAAAGAAATAGCAGGACTCTCTTACACTGTGAAGTTTGGATTAAGGTGAAAGATCTTTGTACAATCCCAAATGAAATTGTCTGGTGCAACTTTCTGTAACTGCAGTGGTAGACGTGCGTTCAAAGGCAAGATGACAAATGAGGAAAGAATTGGAAAGTAGGCATTGCATCTTGTACCTCAGTACTAACAGAGATTTGATTTTAAGATTTATTGTACTGCTCTTGGTGGCAATTAGTTGAAGTATGCACTGATTGAATAAACTGAGTATTTAGAAGTAAATAATGCAGCAAAAAAAAAGAGGAAAGTTTAACCAAACCATTTCACAGGAGGACAGCTCAGAGATGAGAAGGCTTAAGGCACACTTGAACACTTTCCAGTGTATATTGATTTTTGGGAAGTGCTGAAGAAAATGAATACCTGCATCAAAAAAATGTTATTAATAAGTGTGTGGTTAAATAAGAAAAATAGTAAAGAAAAGTAGTACAGGGGCTGGGGGGAGAATATATGTAAGAGTTTGTGTAAGGGGAAGGTAAATTCTTGGTCTAGTTTTTAAAATCTTGACATTGCTCTGTGCTTACAAGAAGGAGTTCTGCAAAGGAACTGAGGTAGTTGGAGCAAGGAAAAAGCAATTGCTCAGCATGATTTTTAAAAATTAGTTAAATTTGTAGTGCTTCAATTGTTCAGTATAGTGATTGAGGGATGTGGTATCACAAACCACATACTTGTCCATAGAATGTAAAAAGAAAGATATTTATTAGAAGTTATAAAGGAAACTGTGTAAGATAAAGCAAGAGGTAAGTGAAGAATGGGTCAAAAAAACGCGAGTCACTGGGTGACAGGAAGAGTAGGTGGTCAGCTATGGCAGAAAATTATATTTTCCTGGATGCTGGTGGGAAGACCAACTGAAATAGACTTTGTGGATAGTGATTCAAGTTTTGGTCTGCCAGTCAGTCTGTAAATGTGTTTATATATCCGGTTTTTACTCTGAAGTGCTGATATATCTTTGTATGTTGCTAATTTCTTTTGGCTTAACGATAATGAAATAAATGACGTCTTTTTGTTGACCTTTTCCTCTTTCCCAACTTTCCCTAGTGTGGTGGTTTCTCACTGGTTTTGAACCATAAAACATTTGAATCAGTTGATGAATTGAGGGCATGGGGCTGTCAGTTCTGTTACTGGCAGTGTGGAGGGGGCTGTTTGACAGCTTTGCAGTTACATGTGGACATTTGATGGCAACTTCCATGACTTGGAGATACTGTTTAGCTGTGGTTTACAAATGAAGAACACCAGTCCATGAGCTCTCTCATAACCTATAGTTTCAGATAACATTGTCTAGATCCTGGCAGAACTGTTCTCTCCGTTCCCTCTGATTAATTTTGACCTGGTATTGTGGTATGTTTTTCTTTCCTATATCTGCTGCTCATCTGCTTAAGTCACTCTTCTCTTGCATTCTTGTGTTTATTTTATTTCTTTTTTTTAAAAAAAAGCAGACATGGAGGTATGTTTTTAAAATGCATCATTTGTTCCATGGTAATACAAACAATTTTTAGGTTTTAGCTATGAGAGGTTAAGTTATGAAAAAAGAGTTTAAAATTTTGATGTTTCAGTAAATAGAGGTAATTGCTTGGGGAAGACAACAGACATTTTCAGTAGACTTGTATGTCAGTCTGTCTGTGTTTACTGTAATGGATCATTTTCTGTACTTAATGGGGGACAGAAAGTTAAATCAGGTCTTTAAAAACCACTAAACAGTAACAGTTAAGTCAATGTACTTATATAGTTTTCTTTTGATAAATTCCTCCTCAGGCACAAGACTTTAAATTTCGCTTTGCTGAGGTATGAACTTCTTCATACATGAATCTAAGAGAATTCTTGGATACAAGTTGTTTGAATCCATGTTAAATACGAAAAAAAGTCAGTATAGAACTATAACTAATGTCATCTAGCTGGTATTTTCAGTATATACATACTATAGCTTTTTGTTATTTCAGTGTAGACTATCTCTGAAAATATCTAAGCTACAGTCTTTCAAACCAGCAGTGCCAGCATGAGTTTTTTTTACAGTGGTAGTATGAGGAACTGTTTCTTCTTTAATGTATTTATTTCCTAGCCCCAGGCAAAATTTTGCAAAAGATTAAATTCATTAGGACGTTTGACTTTCAGGCTAAGATTCATGTATTCAAGATTTGAGCTCAATTAAAAAGAAATTAGAACATAGTTCTGGCTTTACAGGGGGAGTTCTTTTTGTTCTGGGTGAAATGTAGTCCATGAAATAAAGTACAGTAACTTCCTGACTACTTGCAGAAATGTGTAGGCCGGTGTTTGTGGCCTGGTCTCTACACAAGTAGTGTTTTCAAGTTGCTGAGGCTTAAGTTTTTAAGGACATAGTTATTATTCTGAAAATCCGGGGAGGTGGGTTACTGTTTCTTGAAAAATAGTCTGTTGGTTTCTATTTTGATGCTAATCTGTGCATAATTGAAAAATCATTTTGGCAACCTACTCCCAAGTTTGTGAGGGCCAAACCCGTTAGGTTGTATCTACTGCCTGTTATGCTTTTTTTGTAAGAGAAATAAATTGTTTCTTAAACTGCATGCTGTTGACTAGCAAATACGGAAATAGCAGAAAAATTCTGTAATGTTTTAAAAGGTTGAGTGTAGGACAGTATCGTTAGCTGTTCAAATGTCATGGGTCAACACATGTTTCCTGGTATGCAACTGTTGAAAGGATGCTCTTTTGCTGGTTTTTTGGTTCTTTTTTTCATGTAACCTATACACATATTGTCAAAACACATATATTATTCTTCTAATGTTTGTCCAGTACTGAATAGTTATTTTCAAATTTTCACTTAATTTGTTTGGATTTTACAGCAAATATTTTTCATATTATTTTTCTTTAGTATGATCTGTTTCATGTTTTGGAGACTTAGGAATGTAGGAAACATTGATGCGTCAGGAAATGCTCCATGCAGTAGAGTATTTCTGCTCATCTTGTATCATTACTCCTGAGACAAGTGATGAATATGCCAATATATTTGTAGGCAGCTTTGCAGCCCTTGCTGCTCAGACGAGACCATCATGTTTGAGATGTTGTCATCTTTGACACTTCTGACATAGATAATTATCTTGCTGACATAGATTGTGTCTTGTAGTAGCATTTTATGATTGTCTTCCTTATGTATTGATTTTTTGTTTTACTGTGAGTGTATAGTTAAGCTATAGGATATTATTTATCTATTGAAATGTTACCTGACATTTTCTGTTGTCTAAAGCAGTGGCATCAAACTTTCATGGCCTTGTAGATGTCAATGCTGAACTATTAGTGCATTTTAGACCTTAGGTTTTAGTCTCCATTCAAACTTGATCATAGCAACTGTGATTTGCTTGGTTGTGGGTAACTTCAAACAGTTTCACAGTCTTCTGGAGATGGCTTTAGCCAGAATGGCAATATTTTATGTTAGATGAGGGAAAAAATAAAAGAACCAAAAGTAGTTCAGTGTTTCACTGAAACACTGTATAATTTGTTCTTAGTAGTTAAAAAAGCCCAAAAGTTTTCAGGTGATTTTTATGTTGCCTGTATCATGAAAGAATAAGTAGTCATTCTTTTAAAAGAACATGCTGTCCTTTTGGATAGCTGTATTGCACAAGCGATGTCCAAGTCAAAAGTGTGTTGTTTTATTTTGTTTTACTTTTTATTTTTCCTGCAGATGGCTTCCTCTTGGGTATAATTTGGAATAAAATTCAGTACTGTTAAGTGTTTTGGCTCTTTATTTTATTCAAAGTATGTAAGACATTACAGATGCCTTGAAATATTTCTGTTTCCTCTGTATGCTTACGGGACAGTAGAAGGGAACCCCCCACGGTTGACTAGTGTTTCTATTTTGATGTATATATAGGAGAACCACTAACATTTGGTTAATTTTGGGAAAGAAAGGTGTAAGTTATTTAATGTTTTCAATGAGAATGTGATATTTTCAATTTAATTTTCCAGGTATTAATTCATGCTGTTCAATAGATTTATCTATTATTTGATAATAATTTAAAAATGTATATACAACAACAGCAATATATTTTCCCCATCTCTTTTGTGGTTTACATGAAAAAGATGTGGCTTCTGTTTCTACTCTCTGTATTTTATGAGATTATCTATAATTGATGATGTTCAGTTTGAAAGAACTATAAGGGCAGTCCAGATGCCTTTGGATGTAAGAGACTGGAATTATCCCACCCGTAAAGAACTGAGATAAGGCCTTTTCTGGGCATAGAGTTACTGCAGCGGACACTTGTATGCCATTGAAATGTGCAAGTGAAATTATAGGGGATATTTTTTTCTGCCCTTGTTAACTGTCTTGGGACGGAGCGGGAAAGGTGCATTTTCTTCCAAACAGTAAGTATAACAGCTTACATTTTTCAGTTCTCTTAACACTGCATTGTTTTAGGTAATTACCAATAGCTGGCATTTTTAAGCAGTAAAATATTTTACAAGTATTGAGTCTGACCAGTTATTTTGTATTAAATTACCAAGTTAAGATAGAATTATCTAATCCCTACCAACTCACTTGAAAAATATTTATTCCTTCATATCCAGTCCTACTCAGTACTTTCCTAGAACCATATTTTACAATATAAAATGATAGAACATTTTGAGTATGTCGCTCATAAACAATAAATTTTACTATCTTTTCAAAACATATCAGATTGTTTTGTAGAGCTTTTTTTCCCCCCCTCTTTCTGACATCACAGAGAAGACTATATGTAATACATCAGTTTATTTACTCTGACTAGAGTCTGTTAATTAGCACCATTGGTTTGTGATACAGTGTCCAGCAATTCTAATTACACCAGCTAGTTTCAGTTCTGTCCACATTGATAGTGTTCTTGAGATGAGAATGAGATTAGAGCGTCTCCTGAGTGTAAGGGAATTGATAGCACTGATGATACCAACATGCCATATGCTAGAAAGGCAAACAAATAAGCAAAAGAAATCCCTAAATTCCTCTCAGCTTGATTTGTTAGAAAATTCCTTCTCAGCCCTTGGTTTGACACAGAACATTTAGTCACGTAAGCAAGGCAGGCCAGCCAGACTTTCCTGCAGTACCTGCCAGCCCCATGAAGTGCTGGATTGCTGCCGCTGGCTCTCTTGCAAAAACCCTGATATCCATTTAGGTATTCAGGTGGAAATTCTGTCTAAATCTCTATGCTTGAATAGTTGAAGCTCTGAAGTATGAGATCTGATTATAACCTTATCATAATATAGAGCTTCAAGTGTTGTGAGTGTGTTCAGGCCCTGAAAAGGAAAGAACAAGAGGTTTCATACACAGATTTCGAGGTTCCACCCCAGTCTGGGCTGGCTTGTACCAACATGCATGGACTGAATAATTTCTAAAAGCTGGTCAATTTTACTTGAAGGACTGCAATGGAGGGGAGCCTAATGCTTACCCTGATAGCCTGTTCGAGTTTTCCATCTCCTTCACTGACTAGAGAGTGACATCTTATTTTGAGATTTGAATTTTTATGATGATTACTTCTGTGTCTTGTAATACGCTGGATCTGGAACACTCTGATCTGAAATATCTTACTAGCAAACACCTTATCTACCTATCTACACCTTACCTACTCAGTAAAGGGCTTCTTAACTCTCTCTGCAATAAACTAGAAAAGCTGAGCTCTTTTAAACTCAAGATATGACACTTGTTTTCCAGCCCTACGTTAGGTTTTGTTTGGGGTTTTTGCTTTTGGGGGGTTTTGTTTGTTTGTTTGTTTTATTTGGAAAACTCTCTTCTATATTCTCTATACCATGTTCTAAAGTGATTTTCGTAGCAATTTTGTGACTGCCCAGTAATGACACGTGGAAAAGGATGAGACTTTTTAGCTGGGAGGAGGGTGAGGAAGTAGTTAATGCTTCTTCAGTAGAGGTAGCTTCACGGATGTGTGTCTCTGCTAATGGTTATCTTTTCCAGTCTATCACCAATCTAGTCTTTTATTCCATGGAATATATGCCTTACTAATGTCATCCAGTATACTTTTAAAATATATTTGTCACAAAGCATCAAATCAAATGTCTTTAACAAGAAAAAAAGAAAAAAAGTCCGAGTATACCATCTGGTTGTGGTTACATTTATTAGCTGCATTGTATTTCTATTACCCCACTCCCCAAAAATTGTTTTAATGGCTTATTTTCTACAGAAACGTACCAGTCATCATTCTATTTGTATCTTTGATTTTTGTGTCTGATGCAGCTTCAAATTATCTTCTATTAATTTACCTGAGATGACTGTGGTGCTGAACTAATCTCTATATTCCTATGGGCGTTCTTTTTACCCTTTTAAAACACAGGAATAATGCCTGCAGTTTCCATTCCCCTGGGATTTTCCCCTTTTGGAAAACTTGTGGAATATTAACTTCAGTGGTGAAGAGCTCCTCATTTCTTTTCTCTTGCATGCAAGTTACTTGAGCCAGTCTGTTTGAAAATGTTGAATTTTATCAGAGGTTCTCACATTTTGCCTTCTAAATTATTTTTTTTTATTCCAGCAACACCTTATGACAGATAAAAACTTTTAAGGCTTTATTTTACTCTGTTTTAATTACCATGTGGTGGAGAATATACAAGTTGCATTCTTCTGGTGATTATTCAAAATTCAAGTTTAAGATGTCTTCCAAACATGGGATACACCAGAGAAATGCCAAGAAGGAGAAGTGGTTACTGTGATTAGATAGGAACTCACAAGTACAAACTTTCTCAGTACCAAACCTCTCTGAAGTTTCGTTTTGTCAAGTTTTGGAATCTCTTATTATCTTCTTAGTTCAGAAACTGCTAAATTCTGCAAACTTACCTGGAGGACACACAGTCTTTTCATCAAAATAGCTGTTCACTGGCATGCTAGCAGTGCACATGAAAGCGTCTACAGTGGCACAAAGGCTTTTTTGTCTATACTGGAGCTTCTGCCAGACAAACTTTCTTACCACACCCATTAAAGACATCCTGTAGTGTAGTCCAGTAGCAACGCCCAGTGGTCATAATACAAGCTTTAGTTTGGTGGGAAGAGAGGACAAGTATGCCTCATATTGTTGATCCCATTTTTCTGCACAGGAAGCTGAAACTCAATGGAAAGCACCAAACTTTTCAGCTCTCTTTTCATGCTACTTATTTTATTGTGTTCTTGGTGAGAGTGCTGACAGGAAATGCATTTCATATTTTTCTTAATTAACACCGTGGAAATGTAAAATTCAGCAATGGGAACTTCATTAATGGGATACATTCATATCACAATCCAGTCAACTTTTTTATTTATTTCAAGTCCTAGTCTAGGCTTTCACTCACATGAGAAGATGTTTGTGAGACCTTTAGCCACATTTCCTTTTTCCTGTGTTTATGTACTTTCTCTTCTGTTTCTTTGTGGAAACTCACACCTGCAAATGGGGAAATTGATTTTGACCGTATGTGGGAAATAGTAACGTGAGGCATATAAGCAATATTGTTAAATTCCCAAAATGAACAGACCAGAAATATACTGCCCTTTCTGTGATTTCCTTTGCTTATTTTTAATTTAAGTTATCTTAGCTGAGTAAAGCTGTTGGTGCAGTGAACTGTTGTAGTTATCTCTGTCCCTTGCATCTCCGATCAATTTGAGGGTGATGGTGATCCAGCAGCACAAGATGTAGTGCAGTGGCTGGTGGCAGTGGTTGCTGTGACTGAGTGTTTGGCAAGGCAGCAGGTTGTAGGATGATCCTGGGCAAGTCTCTTTTCAGCCCTTCTACTATTCGCATGGCTAGAGGAGCTCATGTTGGACTAGGTGACTGCCAACCCATTTAAACTTCCCCATGCCAACCATCCCTTCCTTCCCTTGATTTCCCCTTACTAGGTGTAAGCGGTGACGTTGGGAGGAACGCGCTTTCTCTGCGCCACACTGGCAGAAAGCTGCTTGGGCTGTGTTGTCCATGTTCCACATCTTGGAGCTACACTGGGTTATACCAGTATTTGAATTTGAAAATAAAAGGACAGGGTAAGGTAGATTAATGTATTTTAACTTGATGTCTCATGTCCAAAACAATTGAAAGAGGTAATGATAATTCACTGGGATACATGGCATCACCATTTCGCTGGCGTTATTTCTAAAGGATGGTTAGACCAGAAGATTTAGATATGGTCTCAGGAAACCTGTTTGTTTCAGTCCATGGAGGGGAAGTATCAGACAAGGTGAAATTCAGAAGTTAGCTAAATCCTGTGCAGGTTGAGTATGACCTACATGAAGATTTTATATAAAACATGGGAGCTTTGGAACAAGCTCCCTGCAAACCAGATCTAGAAGCGCATCTATCCCTTCCTGGTGTTGCATTTGCTAACTTGCGGCCTGCTGCTTGAGTTGATCTGGTTTCCTGTCATTCATTCTGCTGCTCCTCCAGGTACTTTTTGGAACTTAAAAGTGAGTTTGAGGGTTGCACTGTGAAGAGGTATAGTTTAAAAAAAAATAAAAAATTATCATTTTGTTTGGACTGAGTGTGTTTTATTCAGGAGTTTTAAGGTATATATTACCCTTCTTGTGATTTGTTCTATAAGCATGTTCTAGTCTAATCTCTCTATTTTAAGAGCAAATTCTGACTTTTTAATTCATTTGCGTATTTTGGGACTTCCTGTTCTGTATTTTGTCATCTTGAGGCTGATGGCATCTCTTGAATCTCTTAAGTCTGTTTTGCTGCAGCAGTCACAGGCCTTTTAGCTGCTAGGCCTCTGTCAGTTCAGCTCAATGGGGTTTTTAGTAATCACTGCATTACCACATACTACATCCACCCCCACATCCGCGCACTTTTTTCTTACTGTTGAGTCTTCAAACCCTTCTCTGGCAGGTATATTCTTAAGACAAGGCTGCTTGCATTTTTTTTATCAATTGCTAGAGAGCAACAGAATGTATCTTCAAACATGGTAGCAGGGCCGGATATGGTATTAACCCTGTGGTTTAATATCTGATTGGGTAGGTGTATGCTATAAAAATAAGATAATGAGGCCTTTGTGTATTACAGTAGTATTTTACATAACATTGACCAGTTCCTCTGGAGGAATATTTAAGCATTAAAATGTCAAAACAAAATTTATGATCCTATAAATAGCTCACTGTGTGCCACTTGTAGTTGTCGAGTGATGTACATTAATTACCCTGCTGTACTTTTCTTTTTTTACATTCAACCAATGCAGTAATTGTACTTGTACATTTACTGTATATCTTCTGAAAGATAGTTTATAGCATTATCTAGAAAATGAGTTGGGAGGTCATTAAAGACTTGAAAAAGTTTATGGCTGCTGTTGTAACACAACGATACTGCTGTCAAAAGAGAAAGAAAGAAGGCGGGAGAGAGAAGGAGAGAAAGAAGAGTGCATTAGGCAATGTTAATATTTCATGCTTGACTGATAAATTAAATATGTATAAGATGCTCATTTATGTTTCTAAATCTCCTCAAGTGTGTCAACAGTGGTCAGTAAAAACAGAAAAAAAAAACCCCAAACAAATTAACCATTGTCTTAGTGTCACAATGCATTTTGCAAAGCACTCCTGAGCACTGATTATTGAATAAGTTAAGAGGGACAAAGGTGCTTCTTTATCTATTTTGTGCTGAAAATTAGAACACAAACATTTAATATGAAGAATGAATTTATTTGATTATGGTTAAAAGCAATTTTTTTCTTTGAGTGAGTTTAATTGTTTATGGTTTATCATCAGAATATTCTACAATGCTTGAAACAGACTTTTACCTGGAAATAATTTGGAGTATACTTTAAGTACACTAATTTTATTTTAGACTAGGCTAAGGATAAATATGCAATTTCTCAGATACAAGATGTAGAAAGGCAGGAAGATGTTACAAAATTCAGTGTATATTTTGTATTCTGTTTACATTTAGAGGTATCCCCAAAGCTCCAAGCATTTCCTCAGATTTACAGCTTCATAACATTGCTTTTTTATTATGCCAGTGAGCACTGTAATTGTTTTGTTTTAAGTAGAGGTATGCATCTGAAAAAGAAAATTCCCCCTGCCAAAATTCCATACATAAGTGAATGGTGAAATGGTGAAATACTCAGCAGCTGGTGCTAGGTTATGCAAGTCCAGATGGAACACACTTCCTTCACATAATGTCCAGAACATGGTCCGTTATTTTCAGGGAGGTTTGTAGAAAAGATGATGATGATGCATGTTAAAAACAAAACATGCTTATTTGAAAAGTAAAAGCCTACAAAAGCAGACTTAATAAAATTAAACTTTATGCCCAGAGTGTTCCAGGGGAGAATCAAAGATTTAAACTAGAAAGGAGAGTGGATATCTGTATGAGATATTTTAAATTCTAAAGTAATTTTGTGATCTTTTAATTCACATCTTGTCAATAGAGTTGAAATGTTTTATGTGCATCCAGATAGCTTTGGATTTTATTTAACAAGACACATGTGTACACATGTATTTTGAAGAAAATATATAGTGTGAGGATACATTTTAAATATAACTATTTAATTGTTTACTTGCAGGGTTTTGTGATGGTTTGTCAGAGACCTTTTCTTCTGTATAAACTCTTCAAACAATGCTTTCAACAGATAACTTGCAAAGAATGTATCATGTTGTAAACTTTCGGAACAAGCGTTTTTCCCTTTCTACTTTGGTAGTGGCATTAGAGATACTGGATTTCTGATGGAAAGCTGACTAGATAGTTGATAGAGAAAACAATGTAAAGTGCAGAGGGAGCAGTCTTCCCATCTGTAGCTACGCAGACCCAACTAGAATATTGGTTCGAGTTTTTGTTGTAGACTTGGTTGTGCTTGGGGTGCAGGCCCAGAGGTAAATGACAAAGTTCTAATGTTGAATTCAGCAAACAAGTAATTTCTGATCAACAGGTATGGAGGGCAAATAATATAAAAGTTGATCACTATGTATCAGTACAATAATAGTGTTTAGTCTTCACTTCCACAGTATCCAGTAAGCCTTCTTCCTACCTCCTGATTCCTCCAGTGCTTTAATAGAAATTGTGACTATTTTTACATTTTCTTCAGTTTTTCAACAGGCTTTAGAGTGCTCCCCAGGGAAATGGTCGCGGCCTCAATCCCGTCGGTGTTCAAGAACCATTTGGTCAATACTCTTTAGATACATGGTTTGACGTTTAGGTTGCACTGTGTGGTGTCAGGAGTTGGACTCCATCCTCACTGATCCTTCCAGTTCAGGATATTCTATGATTCTGTGATTCTAGACAACAAGGCTGTATACAGTATATGTAAGGTATATGCTGATTTATGCAAATTATTTATTGTAATAGAGAAGGACAAGGCAAGGAGTAAGAGTACGGCTATGGCTCTAGGTAGGAAAGAAGGAACAAATTTGTTTTGGTTTTGGCTTATAAAAACTAGGAGAAACAAGTGACACTTTTAAACATTCATTGATCATGTCTAGACTGTAGAGAGAAGGCTTGTAGTGACAACGTAAAAAAATTTAAAGGTAACAAGCCCAGCTACACTCTTTTAAAACACTGTGTCTAATTTTTAAATTTGATTTCTTGTTTAGTCTGAAAGCATTTGTGGGAATAATTAGAATAAAGTTCTTTGCTTCAGTGGGCACCTGCAGTTTCAAACAATGCTTGAAATGTCATTTCAGCACCTTGAATTTAAGATCTCTGTTACGTATTATTCAGAACAACTGGATATTTGCACCAGATTTTAGAAGGCAATCAGTTGTAATATGGAGTTGATTTGAACCACTCACCACCATTAGAGATTTATTTCTATAAATAGTGAGTTGGACAATCTGATTTTTGCTAATTTTCAGTGTCTTTGATAGAAGCTATGTTCTGGTTCCAAGAATTCTGGCAAATAAGTGAAACAATATGGGAGCATGTTCGTTTTTAAACTTCTGTGTTTTTTTTCTTGTTTACTGAAGAAGCACATGACCTTTGAATTGTATTTACAGTGGTGCTTTTGTCTGTTTTGGTATAGCATCTGGTTTGGTAAGAAAACATTTTCCTGTTCTTAGTGACCAGACTGTGCTAGTAATCATACTGGATAGTAGCTTGTATTTATACTAATTTGGAAAGTTTTTCTCAATGTTGTTTGCATTTCACATATTACACTAATATTTATTACCTTATTTTAAGGAAACTGAGAATCATTCATTGTTTAATTTCTTGGAGGAGCATGTTGTCTTCATCCTCAACCTCTATATTTATAAATTCCTTCCAGTTTATTTGAAAACACAGATTCTCTGTGTAGCCAGTGGGGGTGCTCTACTTCATCAGTTTTCCGTAACAATCACTAATTCTTGTTTTCTAGTAAAACAGTTTAATCTAGAAAGGATATGTTATACACAAAATCATTTTGACATCGGAAAGAATTCTCACTGACATGAGTAAGTTTTAGACATACATAAAGATTGAGAGGATGCTATTGAGAGCAGACTGCCCAGATCAGCAGTCACGTCTGGTGGTTAAAAATATAGTTGTTGATTTTCCCTTTGCATTTCCCAGGTTACAGGGCAGATGTTGGTATAAATTTTATGCAGTAGACCTGGCTATAATGGCTTATGATGATAAAAAGAATTATTTTTAAGTAAATGTTACCTTAAAATAAATATAACAAGAATATTCAAAATGAACCTACTAATACCTCAAAATTCAGAATTGCCTAAATTCTGTGTGTATCATGTGAAAACCAGCTATGCATAAGCCACACGTCCCAAGCTCATGTGTTTGTCATTTGGGTGCAGAATATGTTGTTTGTGGATTATTTGGATATACCAGCTCTTCTGTGCCTTTAGTAGGGTGGTGTTTGGTGTGTGCAGAATGGTCGTTTGTCCAGGAATTCCAGACACTCGGACATCTGGTACAGTGCTACTTACAGGTGTGAGATGGGAAATTACCCATAAAGCTAAAGGGCAATGGCACCAGCAAGGTTGCCCTGTCAGAACTGGGAGACTTGGCAGATCTGAAAGAGCGTTAAGATTATAAACTCAAGCGTTCAGAGCTTAAGAAGTGTCAGAACTAGGACTGCATAAGCAACCTTGATTTGGCCTACCTCGTATGGATGATTCCATTTTAATGGTGTACCATGGGAAGGTTTTGTTTATGAACAGAATCTTACTGCATTCTTTGCATTTTGACTCATGCTCGTTGCACGAATAGCTGTTCAGAGTTTTGAAAGTTTTATATTATTGGAGCTACAGATTCCAGACTTCATTTACCACACACCACCTAAACTCTGCAGTACATACAGAACTTTAATGATTTTATTGTCAAACATTTTGATGATGCTTTGGTTATAATGTCTGTATATATTGACCATATTACATTATCTTTACAGCAGTCCTGCAAGATTAATAGTGGTATCTTCTTATTTTTAACTGACATGGGATGAAAAACAAAGGGAGATTAGGCCAGTATTATCAAAATCATAGACTAATACTGGATGCTTAGCTTGGAATGACTAGGATGTCTTTTCTCAGGGTGCTTTTTGATGTTTGGAACAGTTATTCTCAGATGCAAGAGGGGATGCTTAGCACATCTAAGGATACATACTCAGAAGTGTTAAGCTGACTATCTAGAATATGAAGAATGTAACATGATAGAAGTTTGGTTTTGAAGATTTTCCCAGGATCATAAAATAAACTGTATATCAGAGGCAGAGTGTTAACTGCTGTTCACCTAAGACTACCCAGGTTTTATTGTCAAGGTTCTAAAGATGAATCTGTAGTAAACGTTTGTTTACAACTTGCTCTTCATGGTGTTTCAGTTTTTAGCAGCTGTCCAGGGCAAAGAAGCAGTTGCTGGAAACATGAGATTTTGAGCTATCTCTCTGGTTCCTTTGG
Source organism: Antrostomus carolinensis (assembly GCF_000700745.2). Classification (NCBI taxonomy): domain Eukaryota; kingdom Metazoa; phylum Chordata; class Aves; order Caprimulgiformes; family Caprimulgidae; genus Antrostomus; species Antrostomus carolinensis. The sequence goes on from NW_010311486.1 coordinate 78,387, forward strand.
TATCTGCATTGTTTAACAATTCTAGAAATGTGTTAGATTTTGTTTTATTTTATTCTTGATACATACAGGGGCTATTACCCTCACCCTGTGTAAATTCTAAGTTTATAATTTTGCTAATAATAATAATGTATTTGTCAGTTTTTCATGTATATGACTTCAACCTTAAGTGAAAGAAGCAGTCAGTGCAAAATTCCATAAAGGTGATCTTGAGAATCTTCAGCAAACTGATTTCTGAATTTCAGCACACTCTTCCTTTACTGGGAACAAGTTATTAATTGATGTTTACTCCAGTCATTTAAAAAAGAAGAGAAACCATACACCTTTCCCTTTGCTTTTGAGCTGTAGTTCTCTTTTCATGCTGCTTGTGCATCTCTGTTCTGAGGTCAGAATTGCTGTCTTTGGTTCTGGTGACTTGCATTGCCATGGCCTTAGTCAACTTGACGGAACAAACTCTGAAAGAACTTAGACTTACTTGACGTGTGGTTTAAGTATTGCATATGTTTGATCTTCTCTTTGATGCAAGAGCTTGGAACTAGCTTATTCTAGTACATATGAAGTGTTTGGAGAACTGCAGACTCTTTGAGTTCAAGAAGCAAGTGATTTTCTCAGTCCCTGAGATGTATGAAGTCACGAAACTTGAACATATTTTTCACAGGGGTGGTGAAACGTGTATCTCTGATTTAGTATGATGTCTTACAAAATTTCAGGTGTTTGCAATGAAGTTTATAGAGGTAATCAGGGAATGAATGAAAAATATTGCTCTATAAATAATCTTTTGTAGGAGTAAGTATTGGATAACATTGCAAATAGATGTAAGTGGAATATCTGTGTTTGATTAGATAAACTAATGGAGAAGTCAGTGGAGAAATTAAAAATGTGGAGAGATTCCAAGACAATAATTATAGCTTCCAATTCTAACCTGTTATCCCAATGAAACCCGCACGTGTCAAGTTATTCCTGTTGCCTCCTGTTAAACCCTGCAAAGATGATCTTGAATACTGAATTGAAAGGAACACATCTCCAGTTCTTACAGTTTATTGTATCTCCCTTCATGTTGGTAGAGCTAGATTTATATCAGTCTCACCAGCTCCAAGACCTACTGGGTTTTCCCCATTCTCTCCAAATTTTGCAACCCTACATAGGTTCACTTTAAATGAAATGAACTTGTTTCAGATAATGCTCTGTTATATTGTTTCTTAAAACAATTTATATTACTGCTTAACTGTGTCCTTTTTTTTTTTTTTTTTTTTTTTTTTTCATTAGTTTTGCCAGCCTGGAGGATGGCAGCTTTCGAAAGAGAGAAAACAGCCAACGTTCTTTGTGGTGGTTTTGACTGATATAGACTCAGAGAGGCACTACTGTTCCTGCTTAACTTTCTATGAAGCAGAGATTAACCTGCAGGTAAAAACTTTACAATAAGTAACAAAAATGCAGAAAAAGGTGTCTAGAATTGATAGATTAATGTTATAGAGAACAACTTTAGAAAATATTTTTCTGTTCCTGGTAAGGATGTATTTTTTTGTCATACAGAAATTAATGTATTTTTGCATAAAGGTAAGCTCAATGTACTTGGTTGTGTTTTTTTGGTTTTTATCTCCTTGGAGAAAAATCCCCAACCGAAAACATTTCATAGAATTTCTTTTTCTCCACCATGGTTTGTTTTTTTTTTTTTTAATGGGACAGCCAAGATGGTGTTCCTTTCATTTACTTCCATGTTTGACATAGCATCAATGATTCTCATCTTTGTTCTAGGAAAAAGGTTTATTAACTTCTGCTCCCTCTGCTGGCCAGCTCTATCAGATCAGCACAGGACAAATGTGTACAAGTACACTGTGATGTATATACATATTTCTGTAACTGCGTTTATTGGCAAGATTTGTGTGAGTGGAAATGGCAAGATTTAAAAATTGATAGAATATTTCTTCAGTTTTTAGGTAGGTCAGATTATGGGTGTCAGCTACTTGGCAGTGTTTGTTTTAAAACATGTATTTTATTATTTTTGGGCAACCTCAGCCTTTCAAAAATAGACATTTTGTTTCCCATTTAATGTAAAGTATTTCACAGAACCTCTGCTGTGGTGCTTGTTATAATGCTTGGAATCTTTAGAAGCTAGAACCTAGGGAAAACTTAATCCAATCTGCAATTGCAGACTGTCATTGTTATGTTTTGAAATATTTTCTTTCCTAAATGAAAATTAAAAAATAAGTAAAACCTTGGCATTAAGTATTGTAAGATTAGTTAAGATGAAATAGATGGCTAAGTGATTTTTTTGCTCTTTTAGTGAAGAACTGTAACATTATTGATTATTTTAAGAAAATTATTTTAGTAATCCAAATGTACTCTGTCTGTTTAATACTCAAGTTGAAATGTTACCCTGTTTGTAGAATAATTAAAAGATGTGGCATAATAATACTGTGCTTTTTCTGGGCACAATTGGAAGACAGAGAATAATAGTTGTTATTATTTCATTAATTCTACAGTTTAGATGGATATTTTTGTAGATTATTGAAAGGAGTTAAAAACAGAAATTAGATGCATTTTAGTCCTAAATTTTAGTATAAATCAACTGACATCTTATTAAATATTCTGTCATTATTTGTGATGTTTGGTTTGTAGCAGAGGATGAGAACACTCAGTTCAGTTGTACCCTTTCTGAAGTGTGAAATCTGATCTTTCCTTTATTTTATAAGTAGAGTGAAATATTCTATAGCAATTTTTTCCCAGCTGATAGAAATTTACAATAGCTGACTCTTCCTCCACTCTATGTATTTCATAACATATACTAAATTTAGCAAACTTGTTATTTATCTTGTGGTTTCTAGCAGCTGCTTTTGATTCACTATCCACATCTTTCAAGTAATGCTCATCACAAAACATCCAGTATTAACTAAAAGGTTTTTTTCTTATATTGCCTAAATATTAATACAAAAAAAGAATAAAAAAACAACCAACCAAAAAAAACCCCCCAAAACCTCAAAACTGAGCACAGCAGGATGCTGCTTCTCATAATGCCATTCCTGGCTGTGTTATAAAGAATGCATATTTTTCAGATGAACTTGCTGTGGTGAAATTTATTCTATGACTGCATTGTTTATAGCCAAACTTCCTGTTTCTTTCTAAAACCCAAAGAGAATAATTGAACGTGCCCTGTTACATGGTCATTAGACAAGAATTCAGCACATGTACAATCTGTAATGAAACATAAGCTTATGAAGCATTGGGCTATGAAAGTTATATTGATTTAACCATTCAGATGCATGCCTTAATAAACAAACAGTCCATGAAACATAGTGTCCAGGACTTGAAATGAAATCTGGACAGTAATTTTCACAGTTAAATAAAGTTCGGGGTTTTTTTGGTTTTTTTGGGTTTTTTTAATGGGATGATATAACTCACTAAGATAAAAGTAAGATTACTTCTTTTCCAGTAGCCTTCTCCAGGTAAACTTTGCTGATACATGGGATTGCTCAGAAGTCAGCTAGAGCAGAATAAATGTTTGTCTTGGCAGAATTGTCTTTGCAGAAAACTAGAATTAAGTGCTTGAAAGTTTCTGTGGTTAATTAAACTGCAGTGAAAACAAACTGATTTCTCAGCTTGTGAATGGTAGAAGAGAACTAATTAACTTTTTTTGAGCATCCTGAATAATAATAGAAGAATCCTTTTGACACAATTGATCAAGCTGAATCTGAGAAGGCTACTTCTGTCATTTCAGTTGCCTTCATTCTTGCTTCAGCTCTTTGTTGCAGGATAATTTGTAAATAAATGCTACCTGAAAAGTGAGGAGATTGTACTCATGTGGTATATCTAGGTGATACCCGTGACAAACTGGAGTGGAAGATTAATATAGCAACTGTAAAAGCTATATAGTCTGCAGGAAAAAAGTATTCTCCCTGGTGTCTCTGAAAGCCTGGGATTCAGTTTAATCTCTTGGCAGTTGCATGTCATAACAAGTTTGCCACAGAAAAGCAAAGGCTCTAGTAATCAGCTGATGGCCTATTTTCAGCTTTCAAAAATACTGTTTTATTTGTTGACTTCTATGAATCATAATTTGCATTGTTGCAGTACTGTCATTCTGAAATGACCCAGAATTTATTATCTGCATGGATGCTGGTCAGTTTGATTAGCTATCAGCTTTCATAAAGTTGTGATAATATATCAAAAAGATTGATGTTACATTTGGTCTGATTAATACTCCATATCTGTACTCAGGCACACCAAGGTGAAACATGGTATTCCATTAAATATGGGTATAGAACTCAGCTGGTACTGTGAATGCAGGTGATACTGCTTTGCCATGTAATCCTTCATGAATTGTTCTGTTTTACAATGCTAGTCTCACTTAATTGTCCCAGGAACATTTGTTAAAGCTATGTAGGGTTATATTCCTGATCTGAGATTCAAATCAAGCATTTGAAAGTTTGACCTTAACAGGAGACTAAATTTTGGAACATGACTAGACTACTAGAGGCAGTCTAAAAATGAATTAACCATGGTAAAGCGGGGGTCATTTAAAGACTTCCTTAGTATGTTTCAGAGCAATTCAGTATGCAGGATTTCTCTCTCGCCTCAGCTTCCTACCAATAAAAAGTGGAAAGATAGCTGAGATACTGCACTGGTTTCTCCTTTTAGCTTTTTGGGTCTCCAGCACATGCTTGATCTTATCCATGTTTCTGTCCATCTTAAGGTACCATTTAGATACTCTAGCAAATAAAGCTGGATGCTATACTAACTTGCATGTATCTACAGGAATTAGAAGAAGGAGAATAAGTCAAAACATCCCTATTTCCTCTTCCCTCACAGTGCCTTTAAGGGTTTTTTTTGTTGTTGTTGTTGGGTTTGTTGTTGTTTGGTAGGGATCTTTTTCCCTCCTCATTACTGTATTTTGATCGTTGTTGTGGACTTCAGATCTTATTGATTTGACATCTGCTTGAAATCTCACTGAGTTGAAGAAAATCTTGTCCTACCTACCAAAAACCATAGCCTACTTAGCTTATTTTTCTGGCAACTAAAGCCAGAAGCTGTTGAGGAGCCAGAGAGTGTTGAGAAGAATTGTAACTTAACTCAGTTACTCTGTGTAACTTTATTAGCCATCAAAAAATGCGTACTCACACACATGCTCACACACACACACACATATATATATACATATATTTATAGTTCTGTGTGCCGTGTACACTGTTTGCTAAAATGAGGTTCTTATTTCTAACAGCAATTTCTAAATGTTACTACTTCCACTTCCACAAAGACTTGATTTAATACTTTTGACTCAGCAGATACTTGTACTGACCTCAGCTGTGCTTCTTACCAATTACACAGTTGGAATTTATACTAACAATGCTTGGAAGAGCACCATAGATAGAATCTTTTTTAAAAATGTTGACTCACATCATTTGGAAACTTAATGGTCAAATTGTACACTGCTTTGCACTTTGAAAGAAATTTATCCTCTCTCCTCAACCCCGACATCAACAAATTTAGAGAATGATTTATGCCAGTAATTGAGCCTGTGCAACTGCATTTCTTGCATTACAGAAAATCTGCTCAATGAGATCAGCACAAAACCCCAAACATTTGTTTATAACAATCTTCCTACTGCAAGATTGTATAATTCTTGTGTGTTGCCTTAAGCATATGTACATTAAAACATTGTGATCACAAAGTTCATAGGATGAAATATATAACTCTGGAAAATGCACAAATAGTAATTCACAAATCTCCCATTTCCTGCCATTCACATGCTCTTCCTCTCTGCCGCCTTGCAAAAAAGAGGAAAAAGAAATTGTAAAAATCCCAAACCATAAAATGGCAGATTCACAAATATTTCCTGAGTCAAGGGAAAAACTGCCAACAAAATGACTTCATGCTTCATAAAGTTTTAATTTTTATGCTTGGACTGGAGAGTTAGTGATCCTGCTGTGTTAAAACATATACCGCTTGATGAGTCACTGATGTTTGGTTTGTAGCAGAGGATGAGAACACTCAGTTCAGTTGTACCCTTTCTGAAGTGTGAAATCTGATCCCCCTTTGGATATTGTATTAACATGTTATTCTTAAGATGAAGTTTAATAGTTTTGTGCATATCCCAAATGATAAATTTGTTCTGAAAGTTGCAGCTAATGTTCTAGAAGATAAGAACTAGACTTGTATTTTTAATGTCTTTTTGTACATTTTAGGTCCTCTCTAGACCAAAACTGAAAGTTAAAGTGAGAACAGTTGTACAGAGGAAAGCTTATTTCCATCTTCCTAATAACCCTGGCTGTAATTCCTCCTGTCCTCTTTATCCCCTGGCTCATGCATTCACACACACTTTGAACTCATACAGTTGCAGGGTGCAAAAGCTTGTTTTGGGTAGAAGTCTCCTTTTCCTCTTTACTCCTGTTCTGTGTCTACACAGTGCCCCCAAGCTCACAGGACAGGAGGGTACTGTCTTTGAAGCAGAGACTTTTCTTTGTCAGTAGAGATCAGGTACTTTATTTGACTTTCAAACAGTAGTAATACTAATTCACTGAAAGTCTTTTTAATGTGTTTCCCCATATGCAATTTAAGGGAATTAATTGACTGTATTTTAATTAAGCAAAACAAAAATATGTAAAATTTTGCCTTGGTGTACTTCCACATATACTGTTCTATGTTATATAAAACCCATTACTACTGAGTTAAAATACAGTATGAATTTACCTGCTTTCTTAATCACAGAATCACAGAATCACAGAATGTTGGGGATTGGAAGAGACCTTGAAAGATCATCCAGTCCAATTCCCCTGCCAGAGCAAGTTTTTGATTTTTGCTGTTGGTTCTGCTTAGGTTGTTTAGGTCTCTGCAGTCTCCTTGTCTTAGATTAGGTGTGTAATGCTTGGAAGGATGGAATCGATGAATCACATTTGCTGCCTTTAGGAAAATTCTGAAAAAAATAGAGTAAACTCTAAGCTCTGCAATACTATTTGCATACGCATAACTCTTGCTAAAGACTTGTTACTGTTGTTCTTTAACATTCTTCAGTGCCAAGGTTAACTTATTGAAAGCAGCTACTTAATGCTATTCATTATTTCCCCATGGAATTCAGCTTTTATAGGGCAACTGCATGTGCCTTACCTTGGAGTTCCCAGATGTTCCGGGGTGTGCATAGCCTAACGGCCCGCTCCAGAAATATGCTTTGGCCTATGGCTGCCAAAGGTGGAAAGCATGGGTACTGGTTTACTTTTGTTCCAAAGTTCTTTCAGTGTGTTTAGATGATAATGCTTATAAGCACCTTACGGAGTTTTCAAAGTGAGGTGCCTTAAATGGTAAACATTGAATAGATACTGGTGGTATAAATTTTGTGTAATGCTGGCAGGTGCAATGCAAACTCCTTGTTATCATTTACGAGTCCTCTGAAGTATCAGTAGTATTCAGGGAGTGAATAAGCTGAGCTGTTACACGGACTCAAGGTTACTCTATTTGATAATTTTACAATCTTCACATCATTTTCTGTCTTTAGTCCTTTTCTTTTTGAGTTGGTAGAATCCCTACTGTGAATTACTGCAGTTTATTATCCTGTTTTGAAATTATTAAGTCAAGATAATGGCTTTTATGCTGGTATATCTATTCCAATATAAGTTTAACTGCAGTAGTACGATTCTGTGTGTGTAGACAAGCCATGAAATAGATCTGTGCACCTGTGGTTTTAGTTCTGTACAACAGATTGTTGGCAGGATGCATGTTGGTCTTCTGGAGGCAGTCAGCTAAGTTTATTTCAACTTCTGTACATGTGTTAGAATTTATTGCATATATGCATTTGTATAATCTGAAAAGTAAATAAAGTGAATTGATACTGAATGTTTGTTGGCCTTTGATTGTTAATAAACCAACTAAGAGCGTATCTGGCTGCAAATAAGACCAGCAGAGACTTAAGTCACGTGGAGAGAAAGGGATCTGTCCCAAATGAGCAATTGGCACGAGATTACTTAAGCAAACTTCAAATAGTTTTTCTTAAAATAAGAAATCATGCATGATCTCTAAATCTCCTTTGCTGGGCAGTTAGTAGAAAAACAACAGGCTTGCTGAACTTGGCACAATTTCAGTGCAAAATTTTGCATAGGGCAGATGGATTTTGACAATTAGAATGAAGTACTACAGTGAAAGTTTTGTAATGAGAGATGTTCATTCTCTCTAGGACTGGGTGAATTAATAAAAGTACAATTCTAATTTCATGTCTGACAGTGAGTGATACCTCTAACAAAGGCAGTTCACGGAGCTGCCTGCCGCAGAGGTGGTTCGAACACCGAAGAGGACAGAGTGATCCAACTAGGCACAGTCAGAGGTGATGTCAGTGAAGCCTGGATGGACAGCTGGTTTTCAGCATTGGAGATTTGGTAAATGGCAGATTTGGACATACGTGTTCAAGTATTAAAATGGACATGGCCAAGTTCTGAAGATGGGGGTGAAAAGACAGGAGAGGAGGAATAGTTACAGTTCATGTACGCTATAATTCTGCTGTATGTTGATGGAGCAAATGCTAATGTGTTCTCAAGCTGTGTAAGTCCCTTAACATCAGTAGTAGGGAGAATTTTAATATGGTAGTTGTGGCAAAATTAGGTTCATAAAAGTTCAAGAGGAAACCTTGTGACAGTTTGGAATATGACGATTTAAAATTTATTTAAGAAATATCTAAATTTAACAGTTTGGCAGTGCTGTTTCTCCAAGAGATGCAGTGGGGGCTAGAATAAAAAAGGCAGTCTTTAAAAAGCCAAGAAGACCCCTGTGTATCTTCTGTGTTTCAGATGCCCAGACTGTCACAATCATACGTTTGTGAACAAGGAACCCTCACAATCAAGATTTCTGCAAAGATAGATTTTTGTTAACTTGGTGATTTTGTGGGTAATAATTTTGTTCTGTAATAAACATATTAATAATAGTAGTATTATCTGTTAGATTTTGTGGACAAACTGCTCTATGGACTTGAGTCAGATTTAGTTTACAGATCTCTGCACTGTATTCTCCTTATAACTTTAGAAACTAAGTCAAGATGCAGAAGAAAAGAGGATTCAG
>NW_010311486.1:87441-94497 GCF_000700745.2 Antrostomus carolinensis
GAGTCAAACACAAATACAATTACAGGGCACCAAATATTGTGAAATCATGTATGATCACAGATCATCATACAGTTCCTTTCATTAATAGTTAGGTCAGTCTCTGTTACCTATTCCTTAGCCTACTGAAAAGTTTTTCAGAACTTTGTTAATCTGATTTTAAAAAAACATTTGTTCATTTCCAATCTAAAAGCACAGATATTTCTGAATTAGATTTTAAATGTATATCACCTTTTAAACTAAAAAGGATCTTTAAGCATCTGGAACACTGGTTTGCTCTCTAGTGGTAAATTTTTCTCATCTCAGCTCTTTTCAAAGTCTGCCTGTATGTAGAAAGAAAAAGGGGGAAAGAAGGAATCTCTTTCAACATTTAATTGCAATTAAGAAAATTCTTAATCTGTTGTGCTGTCATATGAAGGGCTGCTAGCTGACAGTCTCCATGAGAAATATCAGGGAACCCCCATAACAGTACACCAAATAACATTATCATCATCTTCTGACCAATACAAGTGCAAAAGAAAAAGTATAATAATCAACTAGATTTATAAAAATAAAATGAAATAACAGTATTGTCTTCTTATTTAACCAATTTAAATTAATCTTTCAGTTGATGTATCATTAGCAAGGTTTTCTTTAACATCCAGTTATTCTTAATTTAGTTGTAAACTGAATGCTATATTTATAAAATAAAGATGTATTGAGGAAAAAAGCCCCTACAACTCTATTTTCTTAGTTTTGATTAGAGAAAATTTTTTCCTTAGATGAAAAAGGGGATAAAGAAAGATGAAATGTGCATGTGTCTGAACAGAAGCGTAACTAGGAAGAATTAAGTTTGTGGTTTTACCGCTTTGTATTTAATATTGCTACAGAATGCTTGTGCTGTTAATACTTTGCTTGAAAAGTAGGTTAAAAGTCATGTGTTTGGAATGATTATCTACTTAGTCTACTCACTCCTAATAATGTGCCTGCATGCCTATCAGAACATTTAGCTGTGGAAGAAATATCGCTAGTCACATTACATTTTTCTGTAAATCTTTTATAAAGTAAGAGAGTGTTTTTATAGTGTAAATGATTTATCAATTCAATACTGTGCTGCTACTGTGCCCTTAAAGTTTTAAATTAAATCTAATTAGGAATTAATTCAAGACTTGATCTAAAGTTGAGTGGATTTTATGAAAATGGCTTTTTATGGAAATCTCTTCCCTGCCCATGCACCTTGAGTTTTCATTATCTTAGTACCGTGTGAATCTAGACAAGCTTCCATATTCCTTTGCCTTTAGAAACGTGGAATTTGTTTTCATTTGATTTTTTCCTAATGCTGTTGGTGTCCACAATTTGTCAGATAGCTAGAGAGTTTTGCCTTTATGCTTACAATTCATAATTGCTCTTTAGAGTAGTTGATATAATAAACATTTGTTGGTTATATATTTAGTGGTATATAACCACTAAATTATAATTTTAAAATTCTTGCATTTTTTGGGGTAAGGGGAGGGAACTGTAATTAATGTAAAAGCTCTCCCCATTAACATTATAATGGATGGAGAAAATGAACATGTGTAGGACATGTGACTGTTGAGTTATTGTGTTTCTCTATTAATTTGTGAATCACAATTTTAACCTAGAAATGAGTTGCAGTCTAGACTAAGCATGAACATTGCATATTGGTTGCCATTTAGGTAAGAATTAAAGTACAAAGCCAAGTATATGACCATATGTGTGAATATATATTGCTGTGCCAATTGTTTTTACTTTACTACGAGAATATTATACATATCTTTTAATTAAAACAGCTTGGTTAATACAAACATAAGTACTCGCTTTTTAAACCATTTTTACTTTGAATGCTGAATTGTTTTTTTACATAGGAGGCTGTCCTCAGGTCAGGAAGCTCCTGAGCTGTAGACTGCTGGAGATGGGGAGAATGCACTGAAGGAACAGCCTCACTAAGGTTGCCCTCTGGTCAGTGGGGCCCTTGACACCGAGGCAGGGCACTAAGCTGTAGGTGAACCCTTCTTCTGAATCAGTATAGTGATGCTTCTGGAGGAACCCCAGAATCTCATTTAGTGTGTGTATATATGAAAAAGCACCAAAATATTCTTTAGCATTTGTGTCTTCTCTCCTATACCCATAAAAACTACATGCCCTTTTTTGTCTGCATAGTAATGAAAAACGAACACCGAGGTGCATGTGCACGCACATGTACCTGTGTGTCTTATTATTCATCGGGGCGTGTGAGAAGTGCTTCAGCATAGGTTGACACAGAACTTGAGTGTCATTGAGCAGCTTCCAAGAGACACGTGCCTGTGTTCAGGGCACAAGCCTGAAAGGCCAGGTCTCACTTTGTGGGTGGAAGGGCAATGGGCAAAGGCTCTAATGTAGATACCTTCACCTGTGGGTCAGGTTAGGAAGTAGCTCTTTATTATCCTCCAGCTGTCAGTACAGCTGCTAGCTGATACCCAGCTACTGGACCTTTTCAGAGTGAGCTTTTCAATTTGGTGCTAGAACTGAGGAGAGCATTTATGTAATGAAACAAGTCTTGGTGCGGAGGCAAAAAAACAGTTAAGTGGTTCACCGATGATGATGATTGCTGCCTGATAGCTACTGTCTTTAGCTGCCACCATTTGGCTCTGACCAAGGCACACGGGACTGCATACAGGACTGGACAGGGTAGGACTGTTAGTATGTGTTTTGTTTCAGTAGAAAGTCATTCAGGTCAGTTAAAACAAGAAGTGCTTTTGAAGGAACCTGTTTAGTTTCCAACTAAAAGAACAATTACACTGTAGGGTGGTGGTCTCCAAAATTTTTCTGGCCGTGCACCCCTAGCAATAAATTTCCCATGTGAAACTTGTTGTAACTAAACATTTTTAATAATGAAGAGCATTTATTAAGTCAGTTTTTAAAGTACTTCTGCTATCTGCTTTTGTTTGGATACATGTGTTTGCTTAAAGAAATAATACATTCTGAATTGAGGTTATGAAATAAAGCTCATGAACTCACAGCATTCCTGACATTTAAGAGCATTTCTATCAGGTTTCTTCCATTTAATAGAAAAGTGATGTTCGAATTTTTTTAAATTTTTTTTTTAAATAACTTGAAATGACAACTCGTAACATGACAAATAGAAGGCGGATATTTCATATTGTTACATGGAAATGGAAGTAATTTTTCTCGTATTCCTAATTAAGATAATACAGTGATTTCTGCTTAGAAGAATGTTCAGTCAGAGGAACAAATAAAATACTTAGAAATTTGGTGGGTGGTGTGGGAGTGGAGAAAATTACATGTGAAAATTGGAAAGCACAGACTTTCTGTTATTTGAAAACTTACTCAGTTAATTAATTTGTGCAAGAATGTGTGGAATTTTAGAAATGAAAGTATTTAGTGACATCTCTAGTTTTTGCCATGAGTAATAATAAAATATTTGTGATTGAGTAGTAAGCGCTGGCAAGGAGGTTCCAGCAACTTGCACAATATCGTGAACAACTGCAAGTTTATCTGCATTGTATCTTTCTCCTTTTTTAAACTAGAAACTTAGTGATTCATGAGTTTGAGAGATTTTTTTTTAGAAATCTGAACTAGTTTTCTTGTCAAGAAATTCCTATAGATTCCAAATTCACTGGGTCATATTGGAGATTACTTTATAGATAATTTTAGCTATAATGTTCATGGAAATTCTGTAAGAAATTGAATTATATGAATATGAGAAAAACAACCAAATGTTCTTTTGAGAAATACATTATTTCTGATATTTGGAGTATTGTTGATTGTAAATCAGCTAACACTTTGATGTGAAAGGATCTTGTTCTGTAATCCAGTTCACTATCTAAAATGTGAAACAGGGAGCATTTAATGTGAAACGTTGTCCTGTTAAACTGCTGTCTCAGAGAACTTCATTTTAGGTACATTGGTGCATGACTTCCCAGGTAAGTTTTAACAAGTCAAACTACATCTAGAAACTTTTAGGGAGTTCAGGCAACCACTGAAATGCACTCCTGTTAGTTGACTTCATTACCAATTTTAAATAATGCATTAATTTTCTAAATCTCTGAGAAATGTTTACTTTTTGTAAGAATGCTAACGTTTTAGTTTGAGGTTTCTTTCTGCTTATTAATTGAAGTGTTTCTGTTTTCAAGGGAACAAAAGAAATTGAAGGTGAAGAGGAGTCTGGTTTAATTCCTCCTGCAGAAGTATTTGCTCCTAAAAGTCTGGTGTTGGTGTCCAGACTAGATTATCCAGAAATTTTCAGGGTAAAGAACTTGCAATTGCCATTTATAATATGTGTCAGCAGACAAATCTGTTTTTAATGAGTAGCAGTGACAATATTTTAGATTTAAAACATCTCAGAATTGATTTGGGAATTTAAAAGCAAAAGTAGGCTTAGAGTGAACTAGATAAAATTCAGTGTCTGTGACAGTAAATAGCCCCTGTGGGTTAAAACAGTGCTTTTTTACCCTCGAAGCAGTTATAAGTCTATGTAAAAGATGAAATAGAGATTTTTCTGGGCTCAATTTACTGTATAATGAAGGGAATTATTAGGACGAAACCAGACTTGCTCAGGTAAAAACAGTGCATTAACAGTATTTGATTATATATAGTGATAAATTAATAGCAAAATCCTAGTTTTCCTCTGTATTTAAGGCAAAATGTCAGAGCCTCTTCTAGGTCAAATTAAGATGCATGACACAGATTTAGGATCTTGGATTACTTTCAGTTGATGAAATACGACTGATCTGAGATAAATGAAAAGCTTAAATTTTTGATAAGCTAATAATTATTAACAGAAACAAATATAGTTCAGTTTACAGATCAAGGAAGGAAATAATTCAACAGTTAAATTGTCATGAGATATTAAGAATGACTGTACTGAGTGAGATTAGAAGTCCATGTAGCCGAGTATTTTGTCGCCGATAGTGGCCCGTAACAAATGCAAAGCCAAGTATGTAAGAATAGGGCAGACTGTAGAAATAATTCCATAAAATACTTTCCTAATTCACAGTGAATTATAGTTAAATGACATCCTGAACCAGAGGTGTCAGTTTTGTGGGTTTTTTCATATAATTTGTCCAATTTCTTAATGCTCAGATTTTAGAACAACCCACAGCAAGGAGTTTCACAGCTTAAGTACGTGTTATATGAAAAGTTACTGTTGGAATTATTTCTGAAGAAGAGAATTCCTAAAATATTTGCTGATTTATCAAAATTACAGCAGTTAAAAGGCACCAAAAGGATGCTGTGGAACAAAGTTATTTATTTCCTTTTTTTTCCCAAAAGCTTCTTGGAATGTGATTTTGAATCATCTTACATTAAATTATTAGTGAAAATGATAAAGCTGTATCTGTGATTTCTCCATCAAAACTGGACCCATACAAAATAAAATAAAAATACTGAAGTATTAATGTACTGTTCATTTTAAAATATATTTATATTGCAACAATAAAATAAAGAATGTAAGTTAAATAACATATGGAATTGTTGATCCTTGATGCTAGCTTTAAAATGGGCCTCAAAAGTTCATTGATTCATTAGTGTTTTACTCAGGAAACCAGTCAGGTTTAGGTCCATAGAGTTCAAACCACAGGTGAAGCTATGTTGATTTTATAATTTTTAAAAGTAACTTGTAGTAAAGCACTTCTTATATAATGAACAAAGCACAACATTGAATTAAACATTGAATTAAAAAAGGAATATATCTACACCTGCCAGCACATATATCCCTTCTAAATATACAAGCTGATTTTTTTAAATTAAGGATGGCTTCTATAGCAAATTATTTTGTCTTCGGTTGGGAAGTACTTAACTACATTAATAACTATTAAAACACACTTATTTTAAAAAAAATTATAGATCCTTAAGTAATTTTACATCTGCCTTCCCTGTGTAGCAGTCTAATATATTTTGTCTATCTTTCTAGGCTTGCCTTGGCCTGATCTATACTGTGTACGTGGACAGCCTGAATGTGTCGCTGGAGACTCTCATTGCAAATCTGTGTTCATGCCTTGTCCCTGCTTCTGGAGGGTCTCAGGTAAATGGAAAAAAAGGGTATTTTTCCAGTTAATTTAATTTATGAAGAAAACAAAAAATAAATTCTTGAAATATTTTTGAAGAAAAAAAGATCATAGTTCAGCTGAGTGCTTTCCCTGTGGCCTAAGTGCTTTCCCTGTGGCCTGTCTTCTAAAGACAGCAAAAATTCCATTCCAGGATAAGGTCAAAGGGTTAATTTTGTCACTGAGTTGACTTTTTACAAGGCACAGTAACAAATCAAGCAGTTTGTATAAGTTTAGTTTTTAATAATAATGTGTGTTCAGGAATATTTCTGCTTGCTATGGATTTTTTTTTTTTTTTAAAGTCTTTTTTTCTTTGCCGTTCTTTAACTTGTCCTTCACTTTAGCTCATTTACCCATGTCTTTTCCTTGATGCAGTTCAGGATTCCACTGTTCTTTTCTTTGGTAAATCTTAAATTTAATTTAAAAAAAAAAGAAGCTAAAAAAGTAACTTGAACATGATTTTCTCAGAGGTAATTAAATATTCCAAGTAGCCCATGCATTCAAAAATAAGAAAGTTTTCCAGCAAATAACACTTCTTCCTGCTTTTTACCTGTGCTTTCTGTGAGTGGAAAGTCAAATCTGTTTGTTGATTTACTTTAAATAAATTATTTGTATATATCGTGAGTTTCTGACAAGCTGGTTGGGTCTTGTTTGCTTGGCCTTCACTTTATGTTGTGATGCTACTGGGAAATTGTAGTCCTTGTCATGAAACATACCAGGAAACTAAGTATACAAATAGGAATATTTTAAAGTGAATTTCATACATGTTTTCTCATGCTTCCCACCCAACCTATGTATTAACAACCTTCTTGAAATCCTACAAATTAGTCAAGATCTACCTTATTGCTCTGCAGGCCACCACATATCTCTGTTTTTGCATCTCAAGCCTTTTGGTTTTGAAAGGGAGTAATTAGATTTTATCTCCTTCACAAACACTCTTTTCCAGTGGTATTTGAACCTCATATTACAGGTTTTGGTGATCTGCTTGAACTTCTGGCTTCTCTTCTATCCTCTT
>NW_010311486.1:94559-160723 GCF_000700745.2 Antrostomus carolinensis
AAAAAAAAAAGTTATGTCTTTCCCCAGTGGCTCTTTCCTTTGCTAGAAGAGGGAGGAAAAGTAATGCTCCTCTGGCTGTTCTCCCTTCTGCCTTATCTCTTAAAATAAAATGTTCTTTCAGTTCAATCTTAAATTTACTAGTGTCAAACTGTCATTTTAATCAGAACTTTAGTTTTTCTCTTTTCTTTCTTAACCTTCATCCTTCCAGGGCTAAATCTGAATTATATATCTTAGAATGGGAATGTTCTTCTGATGTTTATCTCCAGAAGTCCTTGAGGAGCCTCCCAGGTTATTCATGTGTTCACTGTTGAAATATTCAACTGCAAAATCAAATACTAACCTTCGTCCAGGTCTGCTGCTAAGGTGCCAAGGAAGAGCATCACTACTACAGCTCAGAGTTTTACTGTGGAGCATTTTGGTTTCAAACATCTGCTGTGCAGCAACTAGAGCTTCTACCTTCATACATTCAACACCTCTGCTGCCATATAGAGTAGAGTTGTACCACGATTACTGCTTGTACACAAATCATTCCCACTGCGTGGTAGTTAGTGGTTAGAGGTAGCTGCTTGAAATCATGTGCTGCTTGAATGTCATGCGGATTTACTCAAAGAGGAAAGCAAGATTATTTTGCAGTTACTCTGTTTATGGGGATGTGATACATAAGTGCATTCCTTTCACTCCTGTTTCCTGCCTCTCTCAAGACATGTATGTTCTTGTGCTGGAAAGGTAACTGAAGTTTTAGTTGTACTTTAATATGCAGAGCAGGAACATGGGCGTAGCAGAAGTGTCCTCTTCAATACCCATGTATCACAAGTATGTTCATACTCAAGACGTGCATGCAGACAGTAAATAGCAGAGAACTTCAGTTAGAAAATAATACGTGTTTTTCTGATTTGAATGGGTTTTAAATTGTTTGGGCTTGTTTTTTTCTGGAAGGTTTTTTGATGTATTATTAAAAGTGTAATACTGAGTGGCTTCAAGGCCATAACTATTTAATGAATTCAATGGAAAAGCAAGGAAGGCACTATTATGCTATATATTCAAGGAGACATATCATTGTTCTCAAATCATATTTCAGATCTCTGTTGGTCAATTCATTTAGGCTTACTGACTTTAAACTTCTGTGTAGAAAAGAAATCATTTTTGCGGGATGGATCACTTATCTATATGACAACAACTTGTTTATTCTATATAAATTAAACTTATACTCAATTAAAAAAAATATTTTACAGAAATTGTTTTCTCTGGGAGCTGGAGACCGACAACTGATACAGACTCCTCTACATGATAGCCTTCCAGTTACAGGCACCAGTGTGGCTCTTCTCTTTCAGCAACTGGGTATGTCTAGGTCTGCTTTGAAAAAAAATTTCTTTTTTTAAATTACAGAATGAAGTATTTTCTGTTCTCATTCACTTCAAATTATGTGCCAAAAAAGCTACACGGTAAATATTAATTTCTTTTGGATGAAAGAATGACTAATAGTACTTTTATCCCTAATCAGACATTAATATAACCATTTTGAACATCCTGCTTGTGGTAAGTTATCTCCAATATTATCTAGCATCTCTAAGTGTACTGTGAGCAGAAGTGCATCTGTTTAATTACAAAAACATTTATATAAAAAGATTGCCTGCCCTTTGGGTACTGTATAAACTCCAAACTAAACCAAGGAGGATAAAAATAAAACTAATGTAATTGAAAAGGTTAGTAGAAAAGATACCATGTACTGATATTGGTAACTATGTGGAATTCATATTATTCTGTTGTTACCTGTTATTCCCTGTCTTTCAAGAAGATGATCTAGCACAATCCTCATCAAATGCTTACTTGTACGTTACAATTCCAACGTCGTGTCGCTGTTACCTGGGTACCTCAATACTCGTCTTGTGTCTCTCGTTACATTCTAACACTCTGTTAGTATTCTTTCCATTGCCACAAACTTGTAGCAGAGGAGGACTGGAAATATGAGTAGACTGTTTTAAATAAATTCACATTTATTCTCAGTTTTCATGTAATCTTATGAATAGTTAAAGGCAGTGAGTCCGGAAGGATGTGATAGAACTTATTAGCTCATCCCTGTGAAAAAGTTTGTTTTTCTGAGATAAGGCCTAATCCTTTCCTCTGGACATCATAGTTGAGCTTGTCAGAAGTTTTTTGTGCTTTTTGTAATTATATTCACACTTGTTCTGTTTCTCTTGTTCCATTTAAACAGGAGCCTAATGCATATTTTTCTCTACCAACCTGGGCAAAAATATTCTACTTCTGTCGTCCAGTGTGGTGTTGGATAGTTACTTTAATGACTGCTATTATCCCATCAAATGCTTGTCTTTAGGACACAAATATTGACTAGGCTGTTTGTCAAGTAACGTCATGTTCAGTTATTTCTCTTCTGGTACAAGTCACTTAATCCTATTGAAATTATTAATAGAAAATTGAAGAGTAGCTAGAAAAATATTTGTGAACTGTATAAATCACGTTTTTAAAAATAGCTCTTTCTTTGAAGAAGATGGGCAGCAAGACAAAATTTACCGCTATGAATAGATACAAAAGTAATTTCAACATTTATTTTGAGAAATATTGTGCAATAGTGGTCTCATCATGCTTGTTCTGCTTGGCAGGATAATATTGTGCAGCGGATGACCCTCCCTGTATTACCAAGTTTGCAGCATATCTGGAAATAGACCTTATTTTCACTTAGGCGTTAAACTACAGTTGGGAAAAACATTCCCAAAGGTTTTTAGCTTAATAATAAGGAACAGAAGTGTTTGACATTTTAAATCATACATTCTTTTTCTATTTAAAAGAAATTAATATAGGGCAATAATGTGACAAAAGCCAGGCCTGTAGCTGGATCACTACACCTAAAGATGATTTCATCAACAAGAATTAGCTGGAAAAACAGTAATAATGAAGTTACTTTTGCAGATGATCTGTGGTAGCTAGAAGACTTTCAGTACTCTCCTATTTCTCATTGTCTGTTGGTAAGATTGTAGGTATCTACAAAAGCTTCAAAACACAGTAACCTTCTTCAGGCTCAAAGGAGATTTTGGTTATACTTCTCTTCTCTCTTGCTTTATTAACAATACAATCCTGACTTTCTGCCTTCAGCTCTTTTCTTTTCTCCAAACTGCAGCCCTACTGGCTTTCTCCATTCTGCTGGCAGTATGGTTGTTCAGCACTGCCATATTCAGTTGTTTGTGCCTGAGACATACAACTCCATCTCCCCAACAGGCAGTTTTTTCCAAAGAACCTAAGACACAAAATTATATTGGGGACCTGAGCAGCAAAACAAGAACCTAAGATTTAACCAGCACTTGTAATTTTTGCATGTTTCAAGGACTGGTAGCATGAATTGCTCTGCTAAGATGAGCAGAACAATTTTGAAAATTTCTTTTCCTGAAGAATTAATGTTTCTCCCTACTTTCCAAACACTTAAATGAAAACAGAAGAGTTTTCCTTCCTTTCCTTCTTGTTTAGTCTCTTATCGGGGCTGTTTTCCTACCCCCTTATTTCCTCTGTTGCATTTCATTTGTCTGTGCTGGTTTTCCTCCTCATATCTTTAATTCACAACTCAAGAATTTTCCGTAGAACCCAGACTGACTTTCAGTGTTACAAAGAAAGTAATTTTTTAAGTGGCAAATATGAAACTTTGTTGTAAATTCTACTTTGAATCTTCCTGATGAAGACAAAAGGTAAGGGTGCTTTTGAATTCAGGACTGGATAGAATAGAGATTAAATAGATGGAACAGGATGAAGATGAATGGTAATGCTAGGTTGAGATAGGTTGCTTGGCAAGCTTGGTTTTCATTTGTTCAAGCTATTACGTAACATATAAAAGTTTTAAATATCATTATCCTTGAGCCTTTTTACATATCTTAAAATATTTTTAATCTAGAAATTGTGCATATACCATTAGGCAGTATATGAAGCCTCTAAAACAAGTACTTTATAAGTAATGTTTGAAGACTGCAGTGTCATTAAATATCAGTAATTCCAGATGTCAGAAGTGATTGGTTGATTAAACTTCTAAAGACTGTTACAGTTGCACAAAATATAAATACTGGGGTTGATGTGTATGATGGCAGACTTGGTAAACAGAGTTACTAGAAGCAGTTTAAAATGCTCCACTGCAGTATAAGTATTACTGGTAACATGTATTTTTTTTATTATGGCTATTCAATTCCAAAATTCAACAGTGTGACTTGAGACTGAGAAGTTCAGAGTATTTTCTGTCCTTTCTCCCTGGTTGGATGTTCCTACCTTTCTTTTGTACCAGAGCAGATACCTCTCTGATACCACAGAGAGCTACCTAAAATTAATTAACACTAAGCAGGCAATAGAAGTGAAATATTTTCCACATGTTTCCATGGTGGGACACTAACAGTGATGATTTTTATTGGTTTAAACAGTCATGGAACCAAAACCCATTACTGTTATACAGCGATAGATCCTTTCATAACAAAATGATGGGATCATTTATTAACTATCATACCTGTCTATAATTTTTTTAAGTGAACTATCAAATTGTCCAGAAGTAAATAAATACTGAATTTTCTAATTTTTCAGTCATTTGGTTTCTTATAAATTAATGAAGAATGATCAAGGGGTTTTAATACTTTTGTTTTGGTAATGAATATATTAAAACTGGTTTATGTGTTCAAAAATTTGTTGGGGGGGAAGATCTTACTTAATTACCACAACATTATTTTAATTATTTTTTAATGAAGGTATGCTGCTCCATCTATGTTTGGAAGTAGGTATTTGTATGTGTGGAGGGAGTTTAAAATGACAGACTTGTACTTAACAATTTTGGTTAACTCATTAAAACTCACATTTCTTTAAATGGTTCTCTGGTTGTGCCAATAACATTGAGCATACATTTCGCTCTCAGAAGACTTGAAATCTCTGCTTGGGCTGATAGTTCAGCAAAACTTGGTTCTTATACATTTTTCCTTTGAAAGCTGATGTCAGGGCCCTGAGTGCATCAACAGCCCCCTGAACCTTGCAGGGTTGAGCTGCCTCTGCTCAAGGTCAGCATTGATGTAGCACAGCTGTGCAACCTTGGTTCAGACTGTTGAGGAAAGAGCTGTGAGAAAGATGCGAGAAGGAGGGGCCTGTTGGCCTCTTCGCTTGGATGCTGTGCTTAAGCTCAGGCCATGCCCTTGGTCCTTGCCTGAGCCATGTTGCAGTGATGCTTGTATCTGGCAGCATACTTCTCTGACCCAGATCCTTACCCATGGACTGGATAGCCTGGCTTGATCTCAGGTCTTCTTCATGACTATGAACTTCCCTGGTGATCACTGTTACTGACCTGGCTACCATCACTGGACCTGATCCTGACCCTTCCTGGCTTGACTTCAGACCTTCCTCATCACTGTGGGCTTGTCGGGCTATCTTGACTTCTGGCTGAACCTAGCTGCTGTCAGCAGACCTATCCAACTTACCTTTCTCTGCCTACTGTGGGACTCCATCACTTGTTGGTGAGGGTACTGCCCCTTCCTGCCTTGTTTCCATACTTGGTGCCTGCCTTGCCTTCAGTTATGGAGCAGTGTGCCATTGCTTAAAAAGTGTAGCTTCCTTTAGAAAACATAAATCACAAAATAACCCAAAATCTGAAAAGACTATTTAAAGTAGTAATATCATTGCTCATAATGGCTTTTAAAGGCTGCTTTTGGAACAGTGTTAGGTTTTTCTGCTGTATTTTATCCTTTTATTTTGCTCCATATAGTAAACCATATATGTGACCGTTTGCTACTTTTTACATCAATATTGTTCAAAGAGAGGAGTTCCTGGGTACACCTGCTTAAGCCACAGAAAATGGTGAGCATCAAGAACAGCCTAAGGTAAAAACATCATGAATCAATTAAGGCTGTAAGCTGAAAGATTATTTCAAACCATAGGAGGAGAAAAATTCTGAAATGTCTTCTGTTGTGAGTAGTAATGACATGTGGTATCACTACATTTAATGTGAAGCTTGATCAATTTGGGATTGTCTGATATAGTCTGGATGGCAAAAGGCTGCACCCTTTCACTGTTCAGAGACCCTTCAGTCCCATATTTCTAAATCCAGGATTTATTAAAATACCCAGAATTTTGCTTTTGACTACTTTTTTTGACACTTTGAGGAATGTTTTCTGTAATGTAATAGTTTCTTGTTATTTTAATTCTGGTTTAGGGGAGATATAATGTTCAGCCTCTCATGTAGTGTACTTTATGCCAACAGATTACTATATTGAATTACTTTATAAATGGAAAAAGACATTCCTGATAAATATATATTTGTATTTGTATGGCTGGAAAACGTTATGAAAGGTTCAGTCAGCATGTGAGCTGGCTTCAACTTGTTGACTAAAAAATCCTAGTGTCTTCAACATAGAGCAAGAATTGTTTATATTTTAATAGTTCACTATGATTAGGAATAATGTAAGGGCAGCTGAGTAATGAGAGATTGAATCGGTACAGCATATGAAGTGGCCAAATGCAGCATTTTCAGTACAGTAATACCTATAACTGGGAGATGCACTAAGCGTTGATGTGGTGCCCTTTCCACATCTCATCTTTGTTATGAGACTTCAGTGACAGGGACCAGAACTTTTTTTACCTCTGTCAGGTTGTTTACAAGCTTCTTACCCAATGCACTCAATTTCTTTTCTTTCTATGAGATGTTCTGTGTCGTGTGATGGGAACATATATACCCTTTGTTGGAATTTAGCAGCATGTATGATTAAATTAAATTAAGAGAGTTTTACTGAAGTATATAATCAAGAAACTTCTAATCAGTCTTTGATCTTAATAAATTGTGGGCTCTCCAGCCTATGGAACCTGGCACCGCATGTTGCATGAGTGGATGCTGCTGGCTTATGTTGTAGTTTCAGTTTAAATCCCAATGGCCAGTGAGCTGTGGTTGGCTCTGTAACCCAGCAAAAGAGAATTTGGCATTCAAGCTTTCCAAGTAGATTTGTGTAGTCTGTCAAAGAACAAATAGATTACCAAGGGATTTGATGTGGCATTTCGTGTTAATGGGCCCTTACTGCTGCAACAGCAGAACAAAAAGACAGTATTCTTTTAGCTGCTGTTGGAAATAAAGGAATATTGTGATAGTGAATTTTGTACAGAGACTCTTCTGCACTCCCAAGTAACTGCACTTTGTGGATACTCACTGAGACTTCATTTCTGCAGCGGCATAAACTGCCAGGCAGCCGATCCCATTTGTAAATGTGTTTCCAGTTGCACAGTCCTGCCCCATCTCCTGCGCTGAAGTGGTGCTTGGCTCACACATGCTGAGCTATTTTATCTCACCAAGTTAACAGAAAATATTTGGAGGGTGGAAGGAGGGAAAGTCACATCTGTTTTCTGTCAACAGTCTCAGGTTGTGGTTTGATACTGTGGTTAAATCAGTCTAATAGCCAAGTGGTGCCATGAGAACAGATTCATCCCTCTCACTTTGGACTCTTGGGAGCTTTAATGCAGGTGTAAAGAAAGCAGCAGCAGCAGCGTGTTGGTGGGGTAAGACCATCCCTTTCCATAACAGCCATTAGAGCAGTTTACAGTCAAGTAATGTCAGATTATTCCTTCAGTACATGCTGCTCAGTTTTTTACATTTGTTTGGCATATGTGGATGCACTGAGCTCTGTCATTACCAGTATAATGCTGGTGCTGTGATGCCAACCATCAGTACACAGGATTCTGAAATGTGTTGGGAGACACTGACCAATATTTCTCATAGTGTTCACAGTTTTGCAGAACAACAAAGTACATGGAACAAGATGCTTGCTTACTTTTTATCCAGTCCTAAGAAAATGTAAACTCCAAAAAGCAAATGTCTGATAAATAAACAAACAAATTTAGAAAAGGCAGAAGAGGCTACCTCTGCTGTAGAAAATACCGAAACAGATCCAACTCAGAACAGATTACTTTCCTACTTTTGCTTTACAAATGTCTGTGGTTTTATGCTCCATGAATATCAATCCACAGCAGCTGAAGGTAGCTCTAACAGAGTATTCTGGTCAGCCACTTCTGTTCATGTTGTCTTTGCACTTGTTTGATTCCATTAATATAATGCTTCAGTAGTTGTGTCCCTTGAGAAAGACTTTGTAGTCTTCGGACAGGAAACAGGTATGTTTGCATTTTCTTACATATCCTTGACCATTTTTCCTGTGTACAGTTCAAGAATGACAATACTCTTCTTAGATATTTTCTTTCTAAGGATCATAACGGTATTACTCTTGGTCTGCATTGTTTTGTTAAAGGACATTTTTCAGCTTTAAATGAATCCAGTCAAATTATGAGTATCCATTTGCTCCATCAGGATTTAATTTGCAGTATTTCTACTAAGAATATTTTACAATCCATTCTCTATTTTAGAGAACATTCTCTATTGTGCCTGTTGGCTTTATTCTTAGCTATGAGTGAAATATTTGCTTTTAAAATTTTATGTAAATAAATAAGCAGTGTATTTATCTGGAATTAGGCATTGTAGTTTGATTCAAATCACTTGAGACTGGCTGTTTTATATATAGCTACAAAGATGAAAAAAATATCCATCATCAAGGTAGGAAGTCATTAAGTGTTTTTATATGCTTCTTGTGTTGCTGAAAGTGAAATGTACCGATTTCCTACCTTTAGCATATGCCTTTGTAATGAAATTATGGTTTCCATGTTGTGCCTTTGAGTAAATGAAGATTAAGGTTTCAAGATTAGGATCTAAGATATGCTGGTATCTGTAAGTGGGCATCACCATACCAGATTACTGATGCTACCTAGGTAACATGGCTAAGTCCCGTAAAAAGGCTGTCATTAACAGATAAAAGTTGTTCAGACTCCAGTCCAAGACAGTTCTCCAATTATAGAGATTGGCAGTGAGGGAATAAATACAGTAATTGCATTTTGATTTGCCACTTCCCTATAAGATAACATACTTTGCTAATTAGCATATATGCAGAATAATTTCCAATAGTCTCTCAGTCTGTTGGCAAACTTGTGCTCAAAGGCTCAAGAAATCCAGAGGGCTTCCGCTACTCCTTTAAGTAGGTCTGCAGGGGGATTTAATGAAATTGATAATAATGAAGTGATATCAACATGCAAATGGCAGACATCACCATGTGCCTTCCTAAGTAGATCATATACTGTGCTTAATCCCTGTTTCCTTATGCCTGTGTAATTTTGGGTTTGGATGACAACCATCTGCTTGACTCAGTGTTGACAGAACGCAATTGATATTGTTAGACTTTGGGGGAGCAATAGTGGTAGGAATATTTATCCATCAGCTGAAGAGATCTTATATATATATATATATATATATGTTTTCACAGACTCTTTGATATGCTGTTTATTGATTAATTGGCTTTTATGGCATTTATATCAGAATCTTTCTATACGGTCCTCCTGTTCCTTATCTCTTCTCTACCTCTTCCCACCCTCCTCAAGGGCTAGTTTGTAGCGACGCCTTGGTTGTGCCCTGCTTCTTACAAGGAATCTGCAACGTTCATGGTTCAGATACTGAATTGCTTTCAGTTCCAAAATCAAAAGTTTATCTCTAAAAATGTGTTTTGATTTCAGTACTGCATTTTGATTTCATGTTTGCTTCTGTGTGCTCAGACTCCCTCAAAGAATCAAACATTTCATTAATAAAGTGTTCATACTAATTTCTGAGCCTGAGGCTTACTCTTTCTCTTCCTCTTTAGTCTGACAAAGATCAAATAAGTTAATCTCTTGGGGCACTTGTCTGACTCATGTTCTCTGTTACCCAGCCAGAAAGTAGGATAAATTAACCCTCACGAATCTGTCTGCTGGCACAACTAGACTGCTCCCCATTTGTGAGCAAGTTTGGCTATGATTTAATCATGTAGTGTGCAGTGCAATCCTACTCTGATAACAGAACTGCATACTTTTCTAAATGAGAATTGATCCCAAACTGAGTGACACAGCTATTTTTTGGGTTTGTTTTAACTGTGTGTAGTTGATTGGAGATACTGTGTAATTTTTAGATTGATGAATGCAATTTGGCAAGGATTAACTGTGTATTGAGTACAATTGTTGCTTCTTATTTATTGGTTAAGCTTGTATTTTATTCATTAGCAGTGCTATGCAGCTACATCTAAAAATAAAAAAGGAAAAGAGTTTTGTTTTTCTCTTTTTTTCCCTGTTATCTTTAGAGCTTGATACTGCCTGGCACAGAACTTGTACTATGCACTCTCCAGTGGCCTTTCAGAAAGGCTTTTCAGTCTTTGTTGACCCGTTTCCTGGATTAGTCTGGCTAAGTTATGGATTATTTTGTCTATTAAGCTTTTTCTTGTGTCCAGTAATTCAAGAATGGCATATTGGCATAATAATGTATTCAACTAGTCCAGTTTCCAAATCTCATGTTTATAACTCTTTACGAAAGTCTGAAGAAGTTGGTGATAATATTTTGATGTCGTGCAATATAGAGGACAATTAATAATTTGTGGAGTATGCTTTGTGTTGTGTTTTTTTTAATCATGCTTAAATAAGTACTTAAATTCTAGAACAACAGGAAGCAGGCAGAGTGATACATTTGTTGATGTAGGATGTCAGATAATTTAGTACAAATTACAGATTCTTTAAATACTTGAAAACAGTGAAGGTCAGGAAGCCTCCATTCAAAATTTTCCAGCGTATGTATAATATTTTGCAGGATGTCTGTCTGTCTGTAGACTGCAAAAGGGTAATCTGTAAAAATCAACTTGTTTGTTGTTTTTCATGTTGTCTATTTATGCCCTGACAAATTAGCATCGGATGTAATGTGGAGTCTGAAGACCAGTGTACGGTTCAAGGTTACAGACAGATACAATTGTGTCTTGTAGCATGAGGAAACTGGGCTCAGGCTGTTATTCAGAACTGTTTGTTTTCAGTAAACAACATGCAGGGCTTGAAACAACACCTTGGTGGCTCAGTCAAATAATGTAGTCAATGGTTTAAATGTTTAAAAAAGGAAAGTAATCAAAAGTCTTACTATTTATAAATTGTTTAATTCTACCAGCTGAAAATTATCTTCACAGTCATGATTTTGCTCTTATTCCTGAAAATATATATTCCAAGGTATGTGTGGAGCAGTAATTTTGTATTGAGTTAGTGGCTATCATCTTGAAAACAAGATTATTCTAGATTAGAAGTCTATATTGTGCACTTGTATTTATTTATTTTATATTCTTCTGTATTGTATACAGAGTATTGAAAGAACAAAAAGAAGCTGTCTGGGCTGTAGAAGTTTTTCAGTCAGTGGCAGTGGTTAGCCTGGTTCCACTGTCCAAGTGCATTTCCAAATTGAGTAGCCTGTTTTCAAGAAGTTGGTCAATATTGGTGATTATCTTCTCAATGGAACAGCACTTCTACTGTGGAAAAAACCCAACCCAACCAAAAAACAAACAAACAAAAAAAAAAAAACCCCAATAACAACTTTTAGGTGTAAAATTAGTATTTCTTAGGCTGTGAAGCTTTCATTCAGAAACAAAAAGGGTAAGAGCTAGTGAAGTTCTGACTTTAAACTGTCTTTTGTGAAAGATACCTAAAGAAATGACCTTGATTATTTCCTGGTTTTTTGTTTGTCTGTTTTGCATTCTGTTGTTATTTCTTGTAAGTTATTTATACATTTTTATATGAATTCTGATTACAGCTGACAAGTCAAATGCTCCCATTTTGTTATATTCATTTGTATTGTAGGTACCTTGCAGAAATGAAAGTAATTTTGTTTTCAAATGCAAGCACACAGGATTCCTAGTCTCTTTTTTTCTGTTTCTGCTGAAATGTGGCCAGTTTTGGTGAGGTGACTTCCAGAACACAGAAAAGTTCAGCATGAAGTTACGAACATCTATAAAGTTACGCCAGTTACTGTAGGTACCCACTGCCTGTTTCCCACCCAGGTTTCTTGTAGGTGTTTGGACTTTGCCCAGATGTGCAGGCAGGGCGTACAGGAGATGTGCATCCTGCACTTGGGTCTCTGCTGCTCTACTGAGGTGTTTCTTTGTGCAGGGATTTTAGCCAACGATAAGGTTGCATGGCAGTAATGTACATAGTTCACAGCTGCTTTTAACAGCTTTTTCCAAGGACTTGCTAACTTGGACATGTGACAGGGATTGCCAAACTGGAGAAACAATGCTTCTTATCCTTTTTGATATGTGAGCAGTTGACAAATGAGCTTTCCTTGCCCCTACCAGCCTGTCTCCTTGCTTTGGTGATGGCTTTCACTTGTCCCTGTTCAAACTTGCAGAGAAGGTTGGATCTTTCCCAGTGTCCTTACCATTTTTTTCCTACTATTCCTTACTAAGACCTGCTCTGTTCAAACTTGCAGAGAAGGTTGGGTCTTTCCCAGTGTCCTTTTTTTTCCTACTATTCCTTACTAAGACCTGCTGATTTATGAGAGGTGTCTTTAGATGCTTTCAATTTTGGTCACTTCCATAAGTTCTGGAAATAAAGCAGTGCTTTTGTCTAACTCAGCAAAGCTGTGGCTATATCTCGTGCATTCTTATCACAGCAAACATTGCAATTTCATCTTCCATTGCCAGTTAAAATGTAGCAAATGTCTGAGAGACTAACTAGTGGAATGTAATTAAAACCTGTTTGCAGTAGATATTCTTCTTCGTGGCATCAAGTTTATACATGGGAGATATTTGCTAAAAATACTCATCTTAAATATCAAATTATATTGGTGCTGATTAAACTACAGTGGAAAATGCCTTTTTGGAGTACAAACTGAAACTTTTATCTGCAGCCACTAATATGCAGGAAAACCAGGCTGATTTCCCTAGTGAAACTATGAAACAGCCTCACAAACTGTATCATCACTTCTTTTTATTGCAGTAAGTGTTGCCTTTTGAATATAGTCACTTTGTCCTCCACTAAAACCTTGGGAGGAAGGTAGAACTTGTGGACTCCAGGCTTACCATAGTTGAGTTCAGGTGACAAGCCTGTTGTTGTTGTTCTTCCTTCCTCCCCAAGTTTTACAGAAATGAGGACCTTTTTTTTTCTGGTTACCAACATACTCTATTAGGCAGAAAAGCTGAACTTCAGTGGAACTTCAGTACTGAGTTTTGACCTGTCTTCTAATATAGTATACATTAACTTGGGTTCTTAAAAGACTATCAAGAAAAATCAGGAAGAAAAAAAAATATTACACTGACTAGACATCCAGAATTTCTTTCAATAATTTTTAGTCATGAATATTTTGATCACAAGAGCGTTTTTGGTTTTTTGTTTTTGTTTTCTTTAGAGCATTTAGTTGTACCAAATATTGTGAATATTTTTTAATATATTTTCCTCAGCAATACCTGCCAGAACTTTATAGGTTTATAGAGGGTTTTTTGAGAATTTTTGTATCTGATTATAGGAAAAAAGTGTCAGATGTTTAAAACAATATATTCATCAGTGTCTTAATGAGGTATTTGGTGTGGAATGAAATGGTATAAAAAACCCACTCAGCTTGAAAACAAAAACTTAATTTAAAACAAAAAGTATACTCCAAAACCATCTTTAAAATCTTCTGGGAAAGGAACAAGGGCAGCTTTGCAAAAAAAGGGCAGTTCAAGTTTTTATTTCATATAGATATTTTTTTAAACAGGCAACAGTTTCTACTTTGTGTTGGAATACTTACATACCCTTGTACGTACATACATAAGAAAGGATGCTATTTCAGTTTAGCTTCTAACCATTCACTGATGAGTGCTATTTCATTCACATGAGAAAACTAGTTGGTTTTTTTCCTTTAACACTGTCCTTACATTGAGGATTACAAAGCAGTTTGTTTTATACTAGCACAATATTAATTATGCCACTGAAAACAATAGAAAATATTTGCAACAGTAACTCACTCAGTGTTATAAACAAAGCCCTCTGTCCTTGAGTCCTCTCAAGTCTCTGCCTTTGATTTCATGAGTCTGTCCTTAGCAGAATGGAGTTTGAAAGCACAAGCTATTATATTATTGTTTGACTTGTTCATCCTAAGAATTAAGTCTTTCTCTGAACAACCCTCCCCAAATCCTTGTCCATTTGTATTTATGAACCAAGCTCCACTCCAGTAAAGCAAATTTTTGTACAACAGCATAGGAAAAAAAAAATTGTCAAAACATGTAATAAAAATTACTTAAGCAAAACAAAGTGTTATCATATGAATATAGTGGCTCTCAGTAGTCACACTTCTTATTGGGAAGATTATTGCAAGATAAGCAGTAGCTTTGTAAAGGTAATACAGGCTGTCTTACTGATAACACAGGCTATGTCCTCAGGGAAACATCATACATTCCAGCATATTTCAGGAAATTTCATAAATTTCAGCATATCTCACATATCTCAGACATGTCTGTTTCTCAGGATGGGACTTTGTTTTAAAGGAAATGTATTTTTGGTTTTCCCTGAAAGCACATGGCTTTGTCTCCTAGGTACATTATATTGTCTTAAAAAAAACCCCATCATCTTACTCTTGTGTCTTACCCTAAATCTAGTGAGGCTTGTTTAAACAGCCAGCCCTTCTTTAATGTATCCTTCTAATGACATGTACGTTCTTACTGCCATTTTTACCTTGTGACTCCTAGAATGCTCTCCATGGATAAAGTATAAATGTATTTACGAGGAAGTCTTTGTCATTTACTTTTGAGCTCGGCAGTATGATTTTTTTTTCCCCCCATGGAGATACACAAAGGTTTACAAGTTAAGCCTGGATTAGTGACCAGAATTGAATTCTAGATACACAGAAGTCTATGCAGAAGATACACATAATACTGTTTGATGTCATTATAAAGCATTGCTGGGATTTGTGCTGAGAAGAATTCATTTAAAGTGTTATTGGAAGGGACATATAATACAATATATTTGAAATGTAGAAATACATTTGTAACAACTTGAAAAATAGAAAGGAAGCTACACTAGTTAAATAAAAGGTAGAAGAACTTGGATTTGGCAATTTATGCATTTATCATATGCTTTTTGAAAATTTCTCCAGAAAATGGTATGTTTTAATGTAATTTTGATTCTTCTTTTGGCACATGGTTACAGATTTTTTTTTTTATTTTTTTTTTTTTTTTAAGGAATCCAAAATGTTCTCAGCTTATTCTGTGCCGTGCTTACAGAAAATAAGGTTCTCTTTCACTCTGCAAGTTTTCAGAGGCTCAGTGATGCCTGTAGGGCTCTGGAGTCTTTGATGTTTCCCCTCAAATATAGGTGAGTTGAGTTTTGATTCTTTGAACTCTTTGACTGATTTTATAACTTAGATTACATTGTCCTTAACAAAAGGAGTTGTGCTATGTTTGTTCAAATAAACAAAGGTTTTCATGATCATATATAAAAGTCCTAGTCTGTACACATCATTAATAAATATCTGAGTGCATCATGACAGTGGAAATAAAGGAGAAACATCTTATCTACAAATACAATAGAAACCCTACCTACGACATCATTTACATGGTAAAACTTGACAGTAATGATCCATGAGTAGTAAAATGCATGGAAAAGGTATGGGGGAGACTAATAACAGCCTGGCAGAAAGTAAGAGGAGGTGCATGACAGGAGAACAAGAGATTAGGGCCATAAACCAAAAGAGTCCCCTCTTTTGAGGGAGGTTTCTGACTGGATGCAGGGCAAGTGTGTTTTATTATGAAGATAACTAAGGAGTGGAACAGGGAGCCTGTGGGGCTTCCATTCTTGTAGGTTTTCAGGACCCAACTGGACAGAGCCCAGGGCAACTTGATCTGGATTCAGTCTTGACTCTGCTTTGAGCAAAAGGTTGAACTAAATAATCTCCTGAGGCCCTTTACCACCCAAAAGATTCTCTGATTCTAAGATAACATCTACATTAGCTTGTATCACAGTTTTAAGTCACTGACAAATGTCCACCAGAGAATGGATTTACACGAACAAAATGATTCTCTCTGAAAAGCCACATCTGAATCCAGCTTTTTGAAATGGAAAAGTTAATGTCAAGCTATTTGGGTTTTTTAGGAAGAAAACATCTAATTCTAACTCAATCTGTTTTAAAAGGTGCTTGTATTTTAGTTGCACATTTTTATTTAAAATATTTCAGAGATAGGCTTCATTTTATTCTACAATAAGAAGGAAAAAAATGGAAAGTGAGTTTTGGAATATGTTTGTTACTGCTAAAATAGTAATGAGCATAAATTTTTAATACATAAATTAGGCGTTGAAACGCATTGATCAATTTAGACACAGATTTTCATGATGAAAACAATGATTTTTTTTAAATTGTCAAATCAAGTAAACAAGATCTGAAATATAGAATTCTATACGTAATGTTTAGTTGTCATTTCACTATCAAAGCAAAAAATTGAATTTTAAGATTTCTTATTAATGATATTTTAGAAAAGGCTGAATTGTAAGTGTCTGGCCAAAAACTAGCTATCTTTTTAAAATGAAAGTATTATGCATAACTTGAGTGTCCCTAGTTTACTAAAAGTTGAGGATAAATGTCTGTATAACATAAATGTTACAAATATAAATAGTCTTTTCTTCTTTTGCAAAATACACTTGTTTACAATAAATTGTAGACACTCTAGTATAATAATTTCTGGAGTTTCCATGACTGATGTTCTTTTGACAGCATGGTACTTTATAAAGTGGATAAAAATGGATACTTGCATCTTTTGTATTTTTAAAATACGAGTATTTATTTCAGATGTAACAGGAAGATTTTTTTTTTCTTTTAAAGAAAAACACTGCCCTATGTGAAGGGATAGTTGAGAGCTTTTATCTTATTTATTCTTTTCACAGTTATCCCTATATTCCAATTCTTCCTGCACAGCTATTGGAAGTTCTCAGCTCACCAACACCCTTCATAATTGGCGTACATTCTGTCTTTCGTAATGACATTCATGAGCTTGTAAGTATGTGTACGCAGCATATTCATAGTCACAATGTCAGTTGTGATGTTTAGTTGCAGGTATTTTCCATGCTTCAGAGATGTTTATGTGAACAATACATATACATTTAAAATAATAATGTAGAAGGCAAGGCAAAGCAAGACAATCAGAAGGAGAAAAAAGAAAAAGCATCAATTATGTTGTAAATACATTGAGATTATAAAGTAGAGGAGAAAACCAATTTGTTTCTAGTGCAGGATGAAAGGAATGGATTCATTTCCAGCTTTCTTATGAGTTTGAAAAATTCACAATTTTCAAATGTATCCTCGATTATTTTATTTTATCCTTACTTTTTAAGCACGTGCTTGGAGAAACAGAAACAGGTTTACAGAGGTACTTAGAAACGTGTAATTTTACTTACAGTTGTCTTCACTATGTCCTTTTGCAAACAACCTATTACAAACAACCTAAACAACAGATCACTGAACATGGACCTGAAACATCTAGAAACAGAAGTAACTTTTGAAAGTTTGGCCTAATTTCACTTTGGTTTACATTCATTTTTCACAGCTAGATTCAGTAATATGAAGTATTTGGAGTATTTCCTTTATCAAAAGCAAATACAGTCTGTACATTAAAGTTTATACTGTTTTAATTTGTTTATTTTAACTTATGTGCAGATCATGAAATTTCAACTTTTGCATTTTTAAATTATGTTCACAGTATACACTACTGATAATATTTTTGTTGGTTCCTTACAGTTAGATGTAATCATAGCAGACCTGGATGGAGGCACAATTAAAATTCCTGAATGTATTCATCTTTCTCAGCTGCCAGAGCCACTGCTACATCAGACTCAAATGGCGCTTTCTCTAGTATGTTTTGATACAAACCCCATTTTCTATCCTCTCACCTATTTTTAAAGAATGAGAAATGAATTTCGGTATTAAATCACTTTCAAACACACTGGAAATGTGAGACTTAAAACTAAGATTCCTGCCAACATTCCTGTTTTTAGAAGAATTTATCATCTGAAGTTAGAGTTATCATTAGTAATTTACTACTAAAATGTTTTTTCACTGTTCAAGAGGAAGTTAGTGGTTTTTCCTTCCTAATAATCTTTTTTTTTAATAAGAGTGCAACCTCGGTGTTTGAGCAGCATTGTTGCTATTCATTTTAGCTTTTTTTCTGTTTTCGTAAATTAATTTCAACTGTACATATTGTCTTGAAGTTTAAGAAGTGAATAACCAATTAGTTTATTTGCATGATGCCCCTATATCAATATTCAAGAATTATTGATTATGGAATCACCAAAAAAAGTAGTTCCATTTGTCTTTTTACTGTCATTGTCCTAAATTAGAAAACACCTTATTTGGAGGCTTCTGAACAAACCTTCCTATCTTAAAGAGAAGAATTTTCTCTTAGTTAATCTGTTTCAGATGAATCAACTGTAAAATCCCTAACTATATTGATTAGCTTCATTGACTGTAATAGGAGTTTTTGATAACTAGCTCACTTATAGAACCCTGAAGCTGAGAAATTAATCTCACCCTTATTTCCATACAATATTAATAATTTAACTCAGTCTATTATTTGGGGTACTTAATATCAGTGAATATCAATTTGAGAAAGAAGAAAAAAATAATTTGTCCTTTCCTCAGCAAAATGAGGGAAAAAAATTTTGTTTAAAAAAATTCTCTAGGTTTTGCATCCTGATTTGGAAACAGCAGATTATGCATTCCCTCCCCCACGAACAGCTTTATCACACTCAAAAATGCTGGTAAGATTTCTGTGTTATGTCTGACTTTCTTAAGTAGAAAACTGTTGAAATTTTAGACTAACTTTCTTTTAAGAATTTCTGCTTCATGTTTCCTTTTCCATATCCCTATCGTTACAATAATAATGACAATTCTTATTCACTGTATATTTGGACATATTGGGAAAGTTGTTGTATGGTTTTTAACGTTAGATTTGGCTTTAATGAACCTCAACCTGAATGAAACAATATGTAATTGTCTATATTAAAAAAGTCTGTCGAAAGATTTCTACTAAAATCTAGTTAATTTAGATTAAAATTAGTTGTGAAGCCATGATAACTTAACACCTTGGTAAAGCTGCTGTTTTTAGCTTGTAGGAGTGTCTAGAATTGAACATGAGTTTGTAGTCCAAACTAAAATCCAAAAACCAATTCAATTTAAGAACACACTTCGGGTTTTTTGTGTAGGTGTATTCAAAAACATAAAACTGAAGTGGTACATTATATTTGTTGTTCTTGTTTCTTGCTTTAAGATTGTGTATTTTTTATTGCTGAAGACAAAATGTCATCCAGATTTTATTTAAACTAATTGCAAAATTCATCTAAGATCTCACTTTCAATGAAGTTATAAATTAATATAATTTTGTATCAAAATAAGAATTGTTAAATCTGAAAGAAATGACCATGTTTTCAAGTAGTCTGAAAAGTCAGGCTACAAATGTACCTGTTAAAATCCTAGAGAGCAGTCTCTCTGGAAACAGAGGAAGTGAGAATATCTCTCAGGAAAATGAGCCCTAAAAATAGAATAACACTGATCATAATGAGAGAAGAATAAAAAAGCCATCTAGAAACATATTCCAGTTGGACAGATATATAAAATCTTGTATGTACCTAAACTTATTTCTTTAAAAAAGTCATTGCAAGCTTTAACTTGTTTGTATTTGCTTGTTGATTAGCTGATCAGCTGTTTATCTGACTCATCTAATATACTTTGCTGCTCGTAACTTTTAAATTTAGAGTTTATATTAAAAGTCCTTTGAGACACCATAAAACCTGAGGTCATAAAACGATTTTTAGGACCTTAGGTTTTAGACTTGGCAGCAGTCTGAGTGGGTGGCACGGGATTTGATCAGCCTTTAATTTCATCTGGGCCAGCTGAAGATGTCACTGCCCCAAGTCTGCCCCCAACTGTTCACATCATTTCCATTAACCCGTAGATATTTATGTAAGCACTCCCTTACTCATTTAAGTCAAAATAAACCAGGACTTTAAAGATCTACTATTTTAAACTTTTTAATCTTAACTCTGGCTTATTTTGGCTGCAGTGGATTGGCAAGTGAAGACATGAGTTGGAAGAGTCCTAGGCAAGTAGCTGAGCAAACGTAGAGCAGTCTCCTCAGCTGGCAGAGCCACAGCAGATGCCGGTGGTGATGCCTGTGGTGCTCTGAGCCTGGTTTCCCCAGCAGCAGCAGCAGCAACAACACCAGCTTAGGCCCCTGTGGTTCCCTGCCACCCCTGCCCACTCCATTGGCACTACTTGTGTAGTGCTGCACAGCCACATTTATTTTAGGGAATAAATCCAAGCTAAAATACCCTCTTTCCTTTATTTAGCATCAGTTTTCTCTCATGGCAGTTCCTTCATGTGGTTCACCACATGACCACCCCAACAGTTACACTTGTATTGCCCAGAGGCTGTTGTGCAGGCATAGAAAAGAGCAGTAGGAGTAGGAGGAATATCTACTTGAATCTATCATTGCCATCTGAGGACAGGCCAGTGGAGCTGTAGTCTCATGTAACTTCATGTGTTACTTCAGTAACACGTGTAACTTCAGTATCTCCACTTCTATGCTACACTGCTGCGTTTGATGAATTTGTAGGCATTTCTCAGATAGCTTTATACAAAGTGTGGAAAAGTTTAGAAAATGAAAATGTTTTGACAGCATATTCAATTACTGCTTACAGGATAAAGAAGTGCGAGCAATCTTCCTTAGGCTATTTGCACAGCTTTTCCAAGGATATCGGTCATGTCTTCAGCTGATCAGAATTCATGCTGAACCAGTCATCCATTTCCATAAGGTAAAAGAGAAGCAGTTATATATAATTATGTAGTATTTGTTTGTGTCACGTTATTCTCATGAGCTTGCCTTTTGAACAAGTGTTAAAAGTTTAAAAAAACAAAATAATCTATGTGTGATAAACATTATTTTGACATAGCATTGTATCAATGCATTTTAGTGAGACTAATTGCAGGGACAGTGATGAGATGTAAAACAAAGTTAACAATAAAATATAATACAAAGAAATATTTGAGGAATCACTAAGGAATTTTGAAAACATATGTATGTAATTTAGAAAACAATACATGAAAGTACTAGTTTTCTGTTATTGCCTGTGAGGTTTATAAAATGTGTGCATCATGCTTCCTGTTACATCGCTCCTGAATTTAGGTATAAAGATACTAGGGTATATAAAAGATTGAATTAGAAAGTACCACATATTACTATAAGCTGGTGAAAATGTTTAACTGCTAGTACATAAATAGTTGGTTGCAGATTTGATACTGGTAAAATACATGCATTTTTTCTGTCTTTATTGCAGACAGCCTTCCTGGGGCAGCGAGGCTTAATTGAGAATGACTTTCTGACCAAAGTTCTCAATGGAATGGCATTTGCTGGTTTTGTGTCAGAGAGGGGTCCTCCTTTCAGAGCCTGTGATCTTTTTGATGAGGTGAAAACTGTTTCCCAAGGAAATAAAAATGTACCTGTATTTCAGCATGTGAAAAACTACTGAAATGCTTCTGAATCCTCACTGTTGTATTATATAAAGTTTATACTCAACTTCTCAATTGTCATTTTCTACTAAGCATATATTTCTAGCTTACTTCCATGAAATTATGCCCTGCTCATATGTATGGAGTTAAACCGTTGTGTAAAT
Organism: Antrostomus carolinensis; assembly: GCF_000700745.2. NCBI lineage: Eukaryota > Metazoa > Chordata > Aves > Caprimulgiformes > Caprimulgidae > Antrostomus > Antrostomus carolinensis. The sequence continues at coordinate 116,070 of NW_010311486.1, forward strand.
CATAGTAATGCTGTTCCTATTGTCAGGTTTGGAACTTCATAATGCATCACATGTGCCAGTACAGAATTATTTTGAGTAATTTAATTATATTCTTAGAAACATCAAAAAAGTAATTGAGAAATTAAATTAAATACATACCCAACAATATAAAGTGAGACAAACATTTTTTTCTTTTAAGAAGTGATGCCATATTTTTACTGTGCTGGCTTTTATTTGAATGTAAAGTACAAATAGAGTTTGGTATTAACTCTGCATAGTATTAGAATATATGAGAAATAAGGATTGTGGTATTAGAAATGTTAAAGGAATGTTTTGGGTATTTAGGATGTTCTGTGTCAGATAGGACTGTAAAATCTGGTAACAGAAGCTCTGTAAGAAAATGAAAATGTCTCATGTTCCAGAGCAACGTTACATTGCACATTTTTCAATATTCAGTTTTGTTTGCTCAGTTTCAATTTAAGATTAACATTTCGTGACTTAAATAGGAAAGAAATTAGTTTTATTTGAATTAACATTTGTATTCTTTTTGTTTCTTTGTTTTAAAGTTGGTAGCCTTTGAAGTCGAAAGAATTAAAGCTGAAGAAGGTAATCCACCAAAAATGATAAAACATGTTAGAGAACTTGCAGAACAGCTCTTCAAAAATGTAAGTTTACTGTGCCTGCTGCACTTCAAGAGTTGAGATAGTAACATTGAAAATTCTTATTTCTGAGATTCATCTGATACCTGAAAATGGAAATGACTGCTTGTGGTAGTCATCATCTACATTATGACAAAAGACTTTGGAACTTTAAACTCACTGCGTGGCATATTTTGACATCTTGCTCCACAGTTTAAATAGTCATCAAACTGTAGCTGTGACAGTCTGCATACATATGAGAAACAAGGTTGTTAGGGAGAGATGTTTGTATTAGTCTAGCTGGTAAAAGTGGAAATCCAGACAAGTTTTTGGCATATACTGTTTCAGGAGTTGAAGACATTAGGCCTACATTCATGATGGCATATACAGCTGAGATTAGGTTTGTGGTGGACAAGATATAAGTAACTCTTTCTGTGTCTTTCTTCTGGATCACTCTTCTCCATGAAATGGAATGTGGAATGATTATGCTCCCTTTCAGGCTTTTTCTGTTATATGTCATCTGTTAGCCCCTGCTGAGATTGTGTTCCCTTTCCCTGCCTTGCTTCTTCTGGCATCTCGTGCTCTCATCCTCCTAGCTAGATTTTTTTTGCATGTTTCATTAAACTTTCCTCTTCAGAGAATTTGTATGGCTAAGTAGCTGGTTTGTTTTGCCTGATGTTTCGCAAGTTGATGCATTTGATCTCCTTGTTGCCTTTTGCTCCTGTAAACGAAAGTATCGAGCTGTTTACAAGTTTTATTGCAAGTTAATTGTGCTTGTACAACAGAAACCAAATTGATTGAGTAGCTCTCTTTGGCAGTGATACATAGCTCATAATAAGGAGCAGCGTAGACTCAAATTGGATAATGGTAAATTCAAACGTGATTACTGTTAACTCCTGGTATATGAATGAAGAAATGAAAATACCCTGTTTTATTTGATTGATCATTATACTCCTCAAGATGCGAGATGTGATCCTGTGAGGTGGTAGAATGCTCATGGAACATGTAGGTCTCACCTGTATTTTGGAAAGAGTACAACCTGAAGCCAGAAAAAATACCAAACAGGAAAGATTATCAACCATTTGAGGAAAGAAAATTAAAAGAAGTGGTGAATTTTCATATCTTGCTCTCTTCAGGATATCCTTCTGGCAAGTGTGTTTTAAACAAGCTGAAATCAGTGTAGAGGTAGTTGAATGAAACTTAGTGGTTTGTGATGTACATGGTCTTTCCAGTTGCTGAACACCAGAGGCAAAAGCTGCATGTCCAAATATAGGAATGCATATTGCACTGATTATGCATCTGGTATTGACAAACGCCAACACAGCTTACATACCTAGAGCAAAGTTTCAAATATCCCACATTCAGTCACATCTCTGTTGTATGGTACAGGGCATATTTTGCTAATGTCTTCAGTATTGCAGTACTACATGATAATATCGAGATCTAGATCAATATGATAATTACATAATAGCAGATGCAGCAATTATTTTGATAAAACAAGTAAGTCAGTGTTCTGAAACGTGAAACTGATTTTAAAATTTTTTTTAATTCTGAAGACCTCTGCAAGAAAACCCAAAAGCAAGGATAAAAGCTTTCTTTGGAGCTGCTTATTACTTTTTCTTTTAAAGAAAAAGAAAACAAAGACCATAGAAGAGTGAGTGAAAAATCATGTAGTCAAACATTTGTTTTCGCAGTGCAAATTCTGATAGTTTTGCAACAATAGAAGTCTCTTGTATCCTTTGAGAATACACCGAAATCTGATTTGACAGTTTCTTTTTAATTTCCTTGTAGTTTAGGCCCATCATTTATTCTCTTTGATCACCTATACTAACTTTTTTCATTTTTTTTTTTAGTGCAAACAGTGAGCTGTGTGACATATTTTTATGGGACATACAGAAGATAGAAAGTTGGTCCCTAATGAGGGACGGCCATAGTTTGATACAGCATGGTACAAAAATGAATTTTCACTTCATAGTCTTGATCAAGATGAGAATATTTCTCAGAACTCAGTGGAGAGATTGTATGTTTTAATATTCTTCAACCCTCTCTCTGATGAAAAGGTTGATTGTCAAACTAATTTCTATTCAAGTCCTAAATATTAATTAAGCTGCATAAAATCAACCTAAATTAAGCAGTGATTTTCTTTTGCTCTCTTTCTTTATGAATTTTGCATGTTGACAAATAATTTTATAAAAGCCTTTAACAAAGTTGGAAGTATTACAGATAATGAATCAAGGATGATATGAATATGAAACATGATATTAGTCAGCTGCATTAGATACTTGGCTTCTTAATCTTTTAGATATGACAGATACACAAAACAGCAGTAAAATTGGTTGAGACAGATGGTAACACTACGTAACACATTTGTGTATAACTTTTTGCTTCTGACCTGCAGGAGAATCCCAATCCCCACATAGCATTCCAGAAAGTGCCACGGCCCACGGAGGGCTCCCACCTGCGGGTTCACATCCTCCCTTTCCCCCGGATCAATGAGTGCCGGGTGCAGGAGCTCCTCCAGGAAGGCCTCGCAAGGAGTCAGGGTGCCCCCCCTGCCACCCGGGGGGACAAGAAGTGCGTCGTTCCAGCAGGTCCCCCTGTTGGTATGTTCAGTTGTTCCCCAAATTACCTATTTGTCATCCTATCTCTTATGTTGAATATATAATTTGCATGACTGCGATGTCTTGCTCTCAATTTCACGTTGATACAGTATTTTTAGCAATCATAGTAACACTTAGCACGCCTGTTTGGCTTTGCAATTTTAAAAGCCCTTTTGCATCAGCCTTTTCTAAGAAGTCAAACATCCAGAGTGTGAGTGGTATAATTACTAACAACAAAAAAGGATTTGAATGAGTTAGACTGAACTATTACATTAGATATTGTCTGCTCATCTAGGTCTGATGAATATCACTGTAGGTTACTTGTAGGAATGGCTGAACCAAGCTTTGAACTGTTAGGGTTTCTACTTTGACACTAGTAGAAGACATGTAAATTACTGGAAAAAGGCAAGGAGCAAACATAGCATCTGTCTCAAAATAAATATACCTATATATAAATATAAAGAACAAATGTAGACGCTGTAGACCTGTCAGTTTCATTTTAATACCAGAAAAATTCTGTTAGCCGCAGTCATATTAATCAGCGTGAGCAATGGCTTAAACAAGTATGTTTGGTAAATTTGCAGGACGCACAAAGGTGGTAGAGCTTGCAAAACTTTTAAAGGATGGCATTAGAATTCAAGTCAATCTTGAAAAATTAGAGACCTAGTTTCTGTTGAATTTTGTCCTTCTCTACTGTTTCTCTTCAAATAAGGTATTGCACTTGCATAGGCATGATCAGATGACTATGCAGCAGTTCTTCAGAAATTAATTTGGGGATTATCATGATCCTAGGGCAAACATGACCCAACTGTATCAAGCTATTGCAAAAAAGACAAACATCTCTACTTGGATGTATAAACAGGAGTACAGTCAGTGAACCCCATGGAGAAATCCTTTCGTTGTACTCAGTAAGACCTCAGCTGGACTGTTTGTATCCATTTTTGGACACTGGAAGACTGTCTCTGCTTTTGGTTCTGTTGGAGGGAGTCCAGAAAAAGCAACAAGAATGACCAGTGGTCTGGAGAATGTGACCTACAAGGAAAGATGGAGAGCTGTTTAGACTGAAAAATAGAAGACTGAGGGAACACATAGTAGCAGCATTCAATTATAAGATGCTGTTAAAAAAAGGGAAAAATCTGTAGTGATAAGAAAAAATGGGTTTAATTGCAGCACAAAAGTAAAGTTATTTGTCAGAAAAAAACTTGGTTACATGAGGATTGTGAGGGAGTTGAATGGATTTCTTGTGAAGCCATGGAGTCTCTGTTATTGGAGAACTTTGGGAACATATTAGACAAACATGAGAAATAACGTAAATACAGTTGATCCTCTCTAGGGACAGCAGGATGAACTAGATGGCCTCTGAGGCGCCTTCCAGCCCTGTTTCTCTTTGAGTTTATGTAAGAAGATAAACTCTATTCACCTGCCTTTGCTGTTGGCTGTTTTATTGCATCTGTTACAGAAAATTTAGAGTATGTGCTTGTGTTCTGTTGTCTTTCTTTAAAAGGCTAGATGCAAGAGAAGGTTTTCTTTTTTAATAATTTAATTTTTATGTCGAGTCCTGTGTGTCAGAATCCCTGAATATTAGGAGCTTATTATTATCTAAAAGAAGAGCATATTCTGCATTTATATTCTATTTACTTGATAATAAAGAGAAAAACAGAACGTTAGTTCTTCCATTCTGAACTTTCTTGAAAATTCAGAATAAAACATTGCATTAAGGAAAAAATCTTTAGATCTCAGCAAATTGGAATCTAGATAAGAGAACAGGTTTGTCAGGTTTATTCCATGTCACAGAATTCTTGGCATGGCCAATGAATTCTTTAGGGAAAAATAGTTATCTTCTGCTACAAAATATGTAAGACTATATAGTTCACTGCAGAACACACACATATATATTAATTGATTTGTATTTATTCATATATTTCATTAGTATGTTAGAGGATGGAATCTCTTTGTGCTTGTATGAGACAAATAGAACAAGTAGTAAAGAGAATGAACTGCTCTAGTTAAAATTCAGAGCACTCTCTCCTTCAGATACTATAGGAAAACTAAAGATTTATCTTCTGTTCCCATCTGTATATGCCTTCTAATGGTATTTGCTTAACAGAATAAAATGGAAGGCACGTTATTTTTTCTATTTAAAAAAAATAACTTTCTGGTAGTCTTTGTGGCTCTTACAGAAGACATTTCATAGATGTATATTCTTTTTCTTTGTTAGTTTCCATAATGGAAAAAGGAAGCACAGTTTTCAACAGCGCACAAAGGCTGGAAGTTGTTAGAAACTGCATCTCGTTTATTTTTGAAAACAAATTTTTGGAGACTGAAAAGGTAATAAAATGAAATTTTAACTTTCCCAGATAAGCCTCTCTTCTGTTAATGAGCAAATGGAGACTGACCTAGTCACAAAGTACATTTTGAGAACTTGTTTCAAATTCTAATTATCATTTTAACCATTTAAATAAATGAACTAAGCAATAAAACTAATCATCTAAATGCAATACTGTGTGTAATGTGAAACTAATGGGTTTGAAAACCTCTTTGTAATACTACATGGATGTATTGATGCCCTTTTTGCTAATTTATATTACCATTATAAGTAGAATTGAGCTTTTTTAAAAAAGGGATATATATTAGTCTAGCAGTATTGATTAGGAGGAATGTAAACAAAAGGCATAACCAGACATTTCAGTGTTTTGTCAACCAACACTCTTTTGAATTTCTCAGTACAGTAAATTTTGCTGGTTTTAAAAATCAGTAATTTGGTAGAACTCAGAGATGAATGTAAATACTTGGCATGTCTGTCTTCAGTAAAATGTACTAGTGGATTGCCATCCTTGACATTCTTATTTTTTCACATTAAGAAGTTGCCAGGTTTTGTAGATTCTGTCCATAGAGTTTTTAATTATTGATTCTAGAACAGTCACTCAAACTTACTCTCAAATCTAATTCTATGTATGAAAATGCCTGTAAAATTATTATAAGAAAGTTTTTGATTTCTCAGAGAAGTTTCACCTGTATCTCTGAGGCTGTGCAGCTCAAGACAGAAAATGAGCATTTCTTGATTTACAAGTTACATTACGGAAATGCCTATGGGAAAAGTCTCAATAAAATGCCTACCTCTTTTTAAAGAGTGTTGATGCATATGTAACACAGTAATTTTTAACCTCTTTCAACGTACAGGCACTTGGAAAATTTCAGTAGTTTTTTGTCCCCCTGCATGGTAAATTTGTCCTTGGACAATAGGCTGCCTTTTCTTATTTATCTGTTACCACCCTTCAAATCCAATCTGAAGGGCTACAGGTGATAATCACTGATGTAGCACTTCCTACATCTTTAAAACATTGACATAAATATTATGTTGGCACTGTTTTAGGGTAAACTGCATAATGGTCTTGTGGCCTCATTGCTATGAGAGGTATGCCACTTCTAAAGCCATTTGTTATTCACTGCTTATCAAAAAACGTGCAGGTTGGCCTTGATACGTTAACTCGAGACCTGGCCTGGCTGATACAGAATAGAGCACTTGTTTTCATGCACAATAATCCATTTCTGTTTTCACATCCATTCAATGCCTGTCCATATTCAAGCATTTCTATTTACAGATGTAGGTGAGAAATACTGTTTAATGCATTTGAAAAAAAATTAAAATACTTAATGACTCAAGCTAAAGCAACCATGATGTGGCAGCTTGATATTCAAGCTAATGAGTAATTTCCAAAGTTATTCTTTACTATACTGTCACTTGTAGTTTCTTAATAAAGAATGAATGATATTCAGTATGAATAGTGCCATTTAATTTCATTTTCATAAACTTAGATTTTCTTATCTCCAGACCCTGCCTGCAGCTCTGAGAGCCCTGAAAGGAAAGGCAGCTCGGCACTGCCTGACACAGGAATTAGGCCTGCACGTTAAACAGAATCGAGCGATCCTGGACCATCAGCAGTTTGACTACATTGTGCGAATGATGAACTGTGCTTTGCAGGTACAGTACATGAAGGTTTTGTTCTTTTATTGTCTTTGTTTTGTTATTGTGATAAGCAAGAAATTGTTTAGAGTGATGTGGAGAAGCAAAATAATTAAATTATAGCACCATGTACTACAAAGCAGATATTACTTGACAGTGGATTTAAGGTACTTTGTTGTTGAAAGGATAAAGGACAAAATGCTCAGGTCTGTACAGATCTGCCTGATACAAAATAAACAAAGAAAACTGTTCCCATTCTTAATAATTTAAATATAATTTATTTTTTGTAAGTATTGAAGTGATATATCTTAATGGATTTAATTATTTATTAATGAATGGACGTTAGCTTTTCCAGGTAATTTTAAACTCTGAGCTCCTAAAATGTGTATTACCCACTACTTAGTTAAAAAACTCAAAACCATAAGTTTGCTTTCTTTGCCATCACAAGTGCAAACATACTTCAGTTAGAAAGCATACTTTCTACTTCCATGGTTCATGGTGGTACATCTGCTTGTCAAGGTGTTATCTTAGTTGGTCAGACTCACTGAAGGTGTTTGCAGTTCATCTACTAAATTATTCTACTGTTAAATTAAATAATTTTTTGCTGAATAAACATCAATGTACTGTGGTAGCTACCTATGAGAGTAAAATACATGGATGGCTTCTTTTTACCTTAATTTGAATACTTGTTCTGTTTTAGATTTACTTTTTAGCAATTCATTGTCAGAAATATTTTACAGATGTCAGTGTTTTCAGTCTGATATCTGAGAACGTAGTAGCATTTTTTAAAATTTGTAATGCGATCACCTTTGCTTTTAATTTGCCTCTTGTCCCTAAGTTATTTTATCAAATTAGGGATTTGATTGAGACATTGATATTTTAACCCCACTCTCCTCTAATCTAAAAACTGTTTAAATTATTTTGCAGTAGTTTGTTGATTCGTATTTTTTAAAAGAGTGAGTGATAGATATAGCTTTCACTTAAGTATGGAAATAAATTATTATTGACTGAGCAAATCCTACGTCAGGTCACCATCAAATGTAAGATTTGTTGTCTGCTGTATTTCTTGTTTGTTCACAGTAGATATTTTTCTGCTGTTTGGAACAAAATTCAGCTTTGCCTGAGCAGTGGTCTTTGGAGTAAAATTACCTGCAGTTAGTTGATGAAAACGGAAGTCAACTGGCTAAAATTGCACAACATGTACCAGACTGTGCTTTTTTGGCAAACTCTAAGTTTAGCTTCAGAGATGGAAGAAAAATTGAAGTTATCAGTGAAACTGCGTTTCTCTGCCCAAAATCATGGCCAATGGAATACTGCACCTGCTGTGTATTCCAGAGTAAGAAATTTTCTTTCAGATCAGAAAACAGAATTGTCTACATGTGCCACAGATTTTACTTCTACTTTTTTGATTGTTCCTGGGATGAAAAAAATCGAGATGTTTTTAGACAATAGGAATGACATACAAATGGCTTTTATTTGCCATATCTTAGTACAAAACAGATGGCAGAAGAAAATGGGGAGTTGAGGAAATTTCCTTTGCTGAGGAAAGAAATATTGACATTACCTTTTCATAAAGCAATAAGATCCAATCTTTCTCTAAGAGAAAAATGTTATTTTTCTTCCCAGTGATTTGGAGACCCAAGAAGGACCTTAATGTTAACAGAAATGAATGTGTCTGAAGTCTTACTGAAGTTAAAATAGAACGTTGTTTTCCTCAATAAAGCTAGCAAATATAACTCAGATCATGCAGAAGAAACAGATAGATCAAGTAAGGAGGCACAGTTTTTATGCTTTTCTCCCTTCCAACAGTATTTTCATGTCTTTGAAAATATAAAATGGAAATTTCCATTTCTCAGGAGTAAGCTTAGCCAATATGAAAACATCTGAACTCCTGACACTGGGCAGCTAGCTAGAAGCAAGTATTCAGTACATCTATTTCTATGACGTATGAAATTATTTATTAAGATAAAAGCATGATTTATAATTTGTCTGTGCACTTCGTTCAAATGTAATATTTGGAACAATGTGTAAATTGTGACATTTTGGAGCTTCCCTGTATTGATTCAAAAAAATTACATTATCAGGAACTTACTTAAGTTTGCCCTTGCTGCAGTGGGACTCAGCAAGTCAGCAGTTTGCTGCAGAAACATGAAATCTGTTAGCTAAGGGTCATAAGAACAAGTAATTTCAACAGTGTCTGTCAAAAAGATACAGAAATCTAACTTAAGAAATGTGGTCTTAACTGTAGATGTATTCAGGCTTTAGGGAAATACCACATTAATTATGATGGAATTTTGGGGGAGACTTAGATTGCAGTATTGCTTTAAGACCTCACTGAACTATTGGGATTGTAGAAACTACCTCAGCCGTACCACCAAACGTCTTGTCACATTTTTCTGTTAAAGTTATTGCATGTTCCCATTGGCTTCTGTAAGACACAAACTAAAGTATTGCCGTGGCCAGGAGGCATATAGCAGCTGATACAAAAGCTGTGAGAGGAGGGAAGGTCCCAGGCACAGCTGACAGGTTGGGCAGAGCCCTGGCTCTCTACTATTCACACTGGATTGAGCTGGGATGTATGTGCAGCAAGCCCCAGCCTGAAGGTTTTCCCTGGGAATTACCAGTCTCTGCTGACTGACTTGCTCATGCTGATAGGAAATCTGGTGCTCCCCAGCCACCAAACCTCTGCTACTGATAATGTGAATTGTTGCAAACCATGTGTATTTCAAGAGGTACAGGTTGGCCATTTCTGAAAGTGTCTTTTGAACAAGAAACTGTATTATTGGCCTGTACTGATTTTTTTTGTCTTACTGGGAAAAGTGTGACATATTACAAAACCAGGAAGATTGCATTCTGCAAGTTTATTGCAGATCCCTCCATTACTATTCAAGATTTTCCTGGTTGCTTAGTGTCAGGTTTTTTTCTCTTAATAGAATGTATTCTCTTGTTTTACTGGAATCCATAAAAATAAAGATCAGATGCTTTTTCAGAGCTTCTGTGTACTCAGTTTTTAGATGAAAAGCAGTACATCAACAAAATGCTAGTAATAATCCCACCATATATATTGTTGCTGGTCTCATTATATCTGCTGTGACATGTCTGCTACCACAGTGCTTGAGCATAGATTAAGGAAGAGGAATAAAATATTCATACAATTGCTTCAAGTTAATAGTTGTTTGATTTCATTGAAAAATTACTTGGGCTGTATTTCCCCCAGTATCTGATCGTTAGTTGTTTAGCAACTGGGAGGATGCGGGGTTGTATTTTACTGGTTTCTCTAGAGACAGCAAAGCAGATCTCTGGTGTTTGTTAGCTTGAATCCCTCAGTCCAAGAGTGGCATTCTTTTGAACTCTTTTTCTTTAGACTATTTACAGTCTGAAGGTAATGGACAGGAACTCACTGCAAATTTTTAATAGGCCTGTGTTTTGTGGAATAGTACAATAGAGTTCCATATTGATCTGCCTTATTTAGCAGGTAGGCAGCTGCATGTCAAGCCTTGTGGTAGACTTTAGGTGGCTTTACAAATACAGTTAAGGTAAGGCACGATGCAGTAAGTCAATACTGAAGTGTTAGAAACATACTTTTCCATGTCTCTGTCTGGGAAGTGTTTTTGGTTATTCTTAGTATTAGGAAGATCAAAATGACATGGAGGTTGTATTGCTCATTGATTAAAGCAGATGTCTTCTGATGAGGGCAATTAAATCCCCAGTTATTTGCTTTTTTTTCTCTGCTAGGAGTTGTCATTGTCCACTTGCTAAAAACTTTATTGTCATGCCCTAGGTATGATTTTTTCTCCTGACAAATCATATACTCTGAGAAGCATTTAAATCAGCCTGTATTACAGTAGTGTTTAATATCTGTGATAGTGAAGCAGAAGCGTTATGTCCTATTCCCATGTGTTATATAACTAAATTACAGTTAAAAATCATCTACAATGTTGTGAAAGCTTAGTATGTTGATTGACAATTTATTCATACAGATAGCAATGTAATGAGAAAAATGGGAAATTATTTTTCTGAAAACTATTTCCATCATGTTTACTATCTGCTGCTGTGGTTACCTCAGAATAATTTGCAATTACACATAAATTCCTATTGTATTTTTAATAATTTTTAAGAAAGAACGGCAAAAATTCTCTAGGCTCAATTTGCATACTTCTCCTTTAATTTATTGCAAATGACATGGCTTGTCTGTATTTTCAATTGTCTCTGACTTTCCTGTGGCAGCAGCAAGTGAACTCTGTATTTTGAAACATAGTAGCACTTAATTTGATAAAATGGTAGTAAAAGCAAAAAGAGGCCTGAGGATGGCAAGTTCTCCCAGTGTGTAGGTGTAAAGTACTTGATAATCAGAAACAATTTTTATATTAAAAAGACATTGTAAACAATTTGCATAAAATAATTAACAGTAACAATAAGGCTTCCTACATAAATTATTTTCTGGGGAAAGTTTCTCTTCGGATAGTGCAGGACTGTCTTCCTTCAGTACTTGGAACAGATAAAAGTTTTTGTTTAAAAAGATAAACTCCTAAACTACAACACTGCAATATCACATTTCCTCTGTAAGCTGTTGGTCACTAATATTGCCTAACTGCACATTAATGCATTTCTTTGACAAATGTGGGTCAAATTGGAAAACATGTGCCCCAGACACCTGCAGTACTTAATCTAAATGTGCTCAGAGTGGGAATAAGGTGCATAAAACTGTTAAATACATAAATTCAAAATTCTAGTCTTTAGGTGTAGGAAAGGATTGGGGTCTTCTAATCACGTGATTTAATCTGTCAGCCTACAAAGTCATCAATGCTGTTTTAGGACCTGATTTGCTCCAGTGTCCTGTCTGTGAGAATGCACGTGTTGTACCAGTGTAACTGAGGAATATCTTTAATAATAGAGTAATTATTCATCATTTTAGTGCTTTAGATAGTTTCTCATAGATCACTAGGGCTTTCCATAGTGGCAATAAGCAGATGTTTATCTTTCAAGTAGAGTATACTGAGCATTCTAAAAGTACACTTATAATATACAGTATGAAAACTGTAGGAAGTCTTTGTAGCAACCAGGGCAAGATTAAAAATTTCACCTATATTAGGTTACAACAAAGGTACATCTGGGCCAGTATTTGTTCTCCAACAATGGCCAAAAGCAAATGAAAGATAGTGTTGATTTATTTTGCCTCTAGAAATTCTCTTGTGTAATTTCATTGGTGTAATAAGGGCCTCTTTCTAGCACTTACTATACAGTCTGTTGTGAAATAAACTCTAACATGCAAAATCAAAACCAATAGCATTCTATAAATAATATTCAGTTTCTTTTTCTTCTGTAAATAACTTTTCTATTATATTCTGTCACCAGAAAAAGTTTAAAAATTGTCAGAATTCAGAGGTTTGCAAATACTGTCCAGTAACAAGAAAGATTTTATTACTCCTGAGAGAAAATCAGCTGTGTGTGCATGTCATATGATTCAAATTCTTGGCAATATAAAGGTTAAATGAAATAGCATTTCTCATATTTTATGTTGAAAACTATGTTGCCAAACGTCTTTATTTTGGAGGGTTATAGTCTCTTTCTCTCCTTTCAGGCTTTTATTTCATGGCCTGCCTTTTGTTACTCAGTTTGACTTGCATTCCTGGAAGTAGAGACTTTTAGAAGTAATGTTTGAACAGTATGTGAAAATACTTTAAGGTATTTTAAAACATAGAAAATACATAATTAAGAGAAATCACAGGAGTTTAATAGGGCTATACTTAATTCTATTAATTCATCAGTTATTAACAGTTTGATCTTCTTCATCCTGTTAGACGTAGTCATGGTACTATTTAAGTGAAAGAAAGGAGATTTCAGTGTTTAAACCTTGCACTTGGTTGTTTGGGGTTTTTTTGGTCAACAATGGGCACATCATATAGTTTCTCTGGTCTATAGTTTATTACTCAAAATGTAGAAATAACAGTTTTTACATCCTACTGACTTTCCACCTATAATGTTCTGGACTTAATAAAAGAAGATGCTGTTTCTGAGTCTTTCTGATGATGTCTCTTTCCCATGAAATTGCAAGATGCTTGAATATCATTGCACATGGTTTATCTGATGGTAATCATGTAATTTCTGTAGGAAAAAATGGAAGTACACTGTAAGAGATTGTATTGCTGATCTGGTTTTGTTTTTCTTTTCTTTGCTCTGAGGAATATGCTGTTCTCATCCCATACTCATCCCATCTCATTTGGGTGACCACACAGTCCATGAAAAATCCATTCACAGGCATCTTTTTACAAAACCCAGAAAATATAGTTTCGTTCTTTGCGTTTACCTATATGTATGTCACTCAACATTGCAGACTTTTTACCTTTATTACTGCTGCTAGAAGACCAGCCCACAGTTACCTACTCTGCAGGTATCAAGGGAGATGACCACCTTGACACAGTAGTAGCCATTCTTCTCTGGGCAAACAGTCTCCTTGTGAAGGTGGCAGTGGCCAAGTAATTCCTTTTTGCAGCACTAGAGAGGTTTGTTTATGCAGCGGTCTCCACAGAGAGGTATCTGGCTGGTTCTGCATGTGTGCCCAGGCATCAAGGTGGTTGTCTCAAGCTGTGTTAAACTAACTCTGTGGTTTTAGTGAGGGATTTCTTTGATGACCAAGCAGCATCAAACCATGGGTGCTTTTCACACTGGTGCTGTGCCAGCAGGGGTGTTCAGGAATGAGCTCATGTGTGGCTGGGCACTTCCTACATTGCTGTTTCCCTGCAGACTTCCGAGACCCTACTTCTGGTAATCAGAAAGTGCTTGTGACTTGTGCTGGGACCTACCCTCCAAAACTTTTGTGTGAGTTTGTTACTTAAAGAAAAGAAAAGAGAATGATTAGCAGTAATGAGTGTCCCATGACATGCTGTCCATACCTACATCTGCCTTCAGCTGTCCTCCCTCTCGGCTTCTCACCAAAACGTGTTGTGTTCACGCACTGCCTCCTCCCTCTATATGTACACGTACACGTGTGCACACGAGGCCCAAGGGTGATACAGATACCTATGCCTGCTATATAGAGAAATATATATACACATATTATAAACTGACTGTTAATGTAGATGTTAAAATCATCCCCAAGTCTCGCTATGATCACTGCAGCCTGTTTGGAGTTGAATAAACCTGCATCTCTAACATGTGTCTTGAGGGCTCCAATTGCAGAGAATCCCCTGGTTTGCACCAGGTCTCGTGCTGCTAATGTGAAAAAGGATCAAAAGTGCCAGAATAAAAATATGATAGAGTTCTCCTTTCTCTTGCTATAACTTGTTTTCTAATCTGCAGGGTGTGGGGATATTGATTATGCCTTCATTATGTTTCTATGCAGTTATCAGAGCAGGATTCGGCCTTGTTATAAGGGTCTCTGCTCGATATTTTATTGCAAATATTGCAGGTGGTAGAAGGGTATTGGTTTTAATACAAGAATAATCAGAGGTGCAGGTGAGCGGCGGTGCCACGGCTCCTCTGGCTGGTGTCAGCTTTGGGGCTCGCCGTGCGGTTTCCAGGGGCGGCCCTGACCGGCTGGAACCGGCTGTGACCGGCTGTGACCAGCCCGGGGCGCCCTGCTGCCCTCAGCCTCAGACAGCCCCTCACAGCAGCACCGCGCAGCCGAAATCCGGGCCCTGAAGCAGAGCAGCGGCAACAAAAACAGGTATGTTAAGAGCTGTGATGATCTTGAAGAGTTTTTGGCATATTTTAGCAGATTTTAGGTGACATTTACATAGCAGTGTTGACATTTTAGAAAAAAAAAAATAGGGTGTAGTATCCAAACTGCAGGCAGCTGGTCTGTGTCTGCTGCATCGATTTCAGTCAGGCCATTGTCTGGCTTACAGAGAGATCAGTAAGAATGTGGTAAGCACCAGACACCGAATGAGGGTGTCACAGCAAGCAGGGCTGAGGAGAGTGGTACAAACCCCCCCGTCCCTGTTGGGTCTCTGGGATGTTCGTGTGCTAGAGCAGCTTTACTCGTCACGGACGTCTCCTGTCCCCGGACGTTGTTCAGCCCTCCCGTGTTTGCTGTTGCCGCAGGGCGTGCTCGCGTGTGTTTGCTCACACCTAGGTGTCTTATTGAAACCATGTCGCTTCTTGGAGCGTTGACGTGGTAGGCTCTGACTGCTCTTAAGTGTTCATTGCTGTTAATGTGGCCTTGTGGTTGCCAAGTGTTCCTAATAACTCCGTGTTCTAAATATTTTTGGTTGCCTTGATGAAAAGCAGACATGTGCTTGTACGCTACTCACTGCTGTAAATAAAGCAAGTCTGGTTTAGGAATTGTGTTATACTGCTGTGTAGTTGCCTGCCTGCAAAGAGGTGGGCTGATGAAACATAGTAAAAAAAAAAAAGAGAGAGAGAGAAGAAAAAAGGTCTTTGATGTTGGAAAGAATAAGCTTTTTACTAATAGAATAGGTTACGTTAAATCAGTGACTTCTGTTTTATATTCAATAAAAATATGGAAGAAACATGGAATTTTTTTTTTCTTATTTTAAATTTGTGAAACTATCACAACATACATAAAATTTAAAATAAAAACAAAATTCCGTGTTTCCAAATGGGTGGCTGTAAGATCATAATCTTTCATTTATTTTTCACATGCAGTAATTTCTAGAACGGAAGGAACATTGAAATACATTCAAAGTCTTCTAACAATTTGGTTGCTATAATGTTTATAGAACCGTTGGTTTGAACAATTGAAATCTTTTCAGCTTGTATTCAAAAATGGAAGTGTGATGTTGAGATAAATACCATAAAACACACACCAATTATGGGTTTTGTCAGTATTTAGTGTAAATTTTGACAAATGCATGAATACAACAAACATAAAATAGTGAACGTATGTGGCATTTTAGAATTTGAGGAAAAAAGCATAAGAATTTATTTCTTTACAGTAATAGATCTAACTATACTGTTATGTAAACAAAAAGTGTGTGTAGTTATAGAACAAAAACAGAAAATAAAGGTGTAAAAAAAAAGTTTGACAATCTACATATATTGTAAAAAATTATGGTAGCTGTTGACATTCACTTTCAATATTACAGCCCAGATTTTATTCTGATTTTAAATTGAAGATACAATGCGCATTTTAAAACAGTAGGTATCAGAACTCATTAACTTAAAATCAGTCCAGCAAACTGTAATTAACTATTCCAAACCATAATAATCTATTTGTGAAAAAATGACTTATGGAAAGGTGAACAATACTACCTGAAGTTTACTCAGAGTGCTATTGGTGGTGGTCATTCCTGGCTTGAAATCTGTGGGCATTCTGTGCTTAAAAGTAAGTCTAGATATGCTAAAATAAGTTAGCATTCCATTATCTCTTATATAAAAACATTAGCTTTTGATAGCCTACTTGAAATTCATCTCATCTGAGGTCACCTAGGAGTAATCAAAACTGTAGGGAGAATTGCTGATTCTTGGATACGTTTTTCCACAAGAACGTGTTAAAGATTGTTTCTGCAGCCAGAAATTTTCTGAGTATTTAACAACATTGAGGTTACATATTGTCCGTTGAGGCTTTATTGATCTCCGTAAATACTATTTTTGGAAAAGAGGGTTAGGATTTGTTGAGGGGAAAATGATTTTTTTTTTTTCCAGGTCAGCTTGAAACAAATAATGTTTAACAAATTTACCTAATCAACATATCTTCTTGGTGTGCCTTGTTTCTGTGACAGCTTTAAATTTTTTTTGTTTCA
Source organism: Antrostomus carolinensis (assembly GCF_000700745.2). Classification (NCBI taxonomy): domain Eukaryota; kingdom Metazoa; phylum Chordata; class Aves; order Caprimulgiformes; family Caprimulgidae; genus Antrostomus; species Antrostomus carolinensis. Next base: position 132,955 of record NW_010311486.1, read on the forward strand.
GTTACTGATAATATTCGCTCTTGGGAACATGAAGAGAAACAAATAGAGATGCTTGCTAAGAGAGAGAAGGGGTATTACAGGGAATGTCATATGTTCCCTGTTCCCTCTCAGTAAAGGGACTATGTTCCATATTTTCCATCTTAACAAAAAATTAAAATCTCCCACATCTGTTCCTATTTAATTTTCAAAATTTGAAACATAATTATATAATTTAAAAAAAAATAAAATGAGCAAGTGTGTAGCTCAGTTTTCCGGTCAGTAAAAAGAAACTGACCTTAGAAGTCCTTTGGGGGTAGCTGAAATTCTGGTGGAGCCTGTAATCTCCATGTTAGTGATGAAACATCTTTGGCTACTCAGACAACAGCCTAATAAGAAAGAAATCATGACAAATTCATTTTCAATGAAGTAATTTTAAGTCATACCTAAATACTTTCAAAATTATCCAATAAAAGTTTTCCTTAAGAAAGACTTTCAAAAACGTACTAAAAAGACTAAGACCAATGTTTGATCATGAACTTCAATATCTAGCACAGAAACCTTTATCTTGTATCATACCACTGTAAAGCTTGGTTCTATCACGATTTGTAGAAATATGTAACTTTTTTAGAAATAAAAGCTGAAGTACTTACTCAAAAACTAATTTTGATTAACAGTGTATGCAAGAAACTGGTTAGCAGCATTTAAAATTTGTAATATTAGCAAAAAATGTTGATACATTTCTTTTCCTAGTCAGCATGCAGCTTTCAGTTCAGAACAGATGTCCCTTGAAGCAGGTTCAAAGCAAAGTTCTCTGTGCTTTCTTGATCTCCTTTGTATTCTTTTCTGTATTCTTTTCACTGTGTCTGATAATCATCCTTTTGGAGCCATTTTTTATCTAATATTATCTATATCTGTCATTTATTTTATCATCAATCCAGAGTGACTTCTAAATTATTTTTTTTTTCCTCATGACAGGCAACCAACTTTACTAATCATTGTTACAAAATAGTTGAATCAATTGACTGTGTGTAGGAAATCAGTATGTCAGTAAAAGGCATATCTGGAAAACTCATGTTTTGAAACTTTCTACAATTCAGCTGTGAGATATTTCCCTAATTTAAGATTTCTTCATGTCTTGATTTGAGACACTGGTGGGTTATGGAACTTCTGTGTATTCCAGAAATTGTTGCAGTACTGTACACTCTGCTGTGATGATCTGATGATTGCCAATATTACCATACAGATTTCCTTTATGTCACTGCAGTGATTACTGGCATGCTAGTAAAATTTGGCAGGTAATACGCTTTTCTGACTACTATATCTTTAAATTTATTTTTTTCTTGTTAACTTTGTGTATGCCCAGGTGAAGTAATCATATTATTTTAGGTATACAAAAGCTTCCATTAATGTGTTGATCTTGCTACTTAGAACTGCAGGTAAGATAAGAGAAGATGCTCATATTTCTTGTTAGGAGGAGACAAGATTGGAAATTTTTATCTTTTGAGTCATCACATTTACATTTATTGTACGTGGCTGACAGTTCATGCCGACACTGTGTGTTTCATTCACTGTACGCACTGATAATAATTGAAATAGTGCCACGCTGTCCAGAAATGAGCTATTGATCTTCAGAATTCTGTCCTGCACTCATTTGGTAATTGGCTACTGCATTCTCAGCAATTGGAGCCTTGATGTTTTTAGGATGCCAAAGCCATTGCTAATGCTTAAACTTCTCACTTTTTATTTTCACTATCCACTCTTCTTTTTCAGCCATTGCAATCTGGCTTATCCTTCTGAACGCTCCAAATATGAATTCTGTGGACAGAATTTCAAACAGCATGAGCGTAGTTGGGAATTAATACTTCATTAATATTTCACTGTACCCCAAGTTGCCTTTTATGAATCTTTTGATTGCCATCTACTGTCCTTCCATAGCAGAACTCCCCTTTCTGTGTTTTTTGCCCTATAACTTCAAGAAGATAAGAATAAAACGAAAGGTGATTGGAGTAAAACCCTCAGGAAGGGAGGTCAGATGGACTGGGAGAAGATCTGTTAGGGTTTTAAAATGGATTAACTGGCAACCCAAAAGCTGGCAAAGGCTTTTTCTGTGGCTAGGTAGCTGGACGTTGCTACTACCAATGATTTAGGCTATGGAACAGAAAAGGATCGTACCGAGATTTCTTACAGCTTGTATCAAACAAACAGTTTTGCTGGAAGGCAGTGCTACAGCAGAGTTCCCTGCTACACTTCTGCCTCTTTGGTGCACACAGCAAGCTGAGGGATTTCTTCTTTCCTCTGGTAGTGTTTGCCCTGCAGAGCTGTTTTTACACAGAACAGAAATTTGTTTCAAGGATGTCCAAACGTGCCTCTTCAACTAGATGACAGTTCCAAATTTTTTTACTGTTTCTTCCATTGTCTTTATTTATCTCTTACAAAAAATGCCTCACACTTCTTTTTGCTTGTATTCTTAGAAAAACAAACACTTTATTGACATTAAAGGAAAGAATTTTTAACAGAAGTTTCATAAGAAACCATTCCCACATTTTGCATGTGCTTATACTTGTCTTATTGAACCACAAAAAGTGTAAGATTTCAAATAAAATATGTATCCATATTAAAGAAGCTGTTGCCCATGCACTGGAAAGTATCTGAAAGTAATCTGAACACTTAAAATACTTCACATTAAGTTAAATAAAAATACTATATTTTTCTAAGTTTTCTTTTCCATAGTTTAAATATTTGTATTAGAATGTGTATATTTCATTGACGTATATTATCTTGGAGGGAGCACTTTACTAAATCAAGCAGCTCTTGAAATCTCTGAATCTCTTGGGCTTTTTAGGCTTTGCAAAAACACTCTTCCTTGATCACACAGATTTGATGTGTTAATCAAGAGGGACGCTGCTCTACAACATGCTGTCTAATCACACACAACGTATGTCCTTCCGTTTCCCACATTTATTTTAGGTATACTTTTCTATGAACCATTTATCCTTTAAAAGACTTTATCAGCCAGGGTTATAAAGCCTTAAATTTACTGGGAGTTTTTTCTCCCAAAATAATGGGATGTTTCTGAGCTTTAGTAGCATGATTTTTTCATGATGTAGAATGAGCCTATTCTGATGTTGTTACAAGGTTGATTTGGGGATTGAGCAACTTGTACAAAAACATGTATTAAAGTTGTTAAAACTGCAACTACTTTTTGAAACACAACAGAAAATTTACATTCCAGCCTATTAAGAAACTGAGAGGTCTGACAGCAGGCTTGGCAGCACGGGATTTTAGGTTCCATCAGATTCAACCAGTACAATGCATCATTGGCGCCTAAGCATGGAAAAGCCCTTGCTGGCTGAATTCAAGGTTCACAACCTTATAATAAGCAAAATTACCTCAAAAAAACCACAAAACCCCCAATTGTCATCCTTGAAATTCTGCAGCCAGTGCAGGTCATCCCAGAAATATCCTCTTCCAGCAGCTGACACTTGTTTTGTGAATCCAGAAATGGAGCTGCACCAGCAAAGCTAATCCAAGAAAACTTCTTCCAGAAGCAGCTGGTCATTGTCGTTCTTGTCCTTTGGTACAGCTGTACGCAGACTAACTGGTGCCTCTGCCAGAACTGTAGCAAAGCTTCTCAGCACTATCCAGGTTGGCGTAGGAAAACTGAAGCCATCCGGCAATGAGACGTCAAATAGGTATTGAAAAGAGACTCCACTTTTGACAGCTTGTGAAAAATGTGTCTCCCAGAGGCAGTGTTGCATCCACACAAACATGTACTTCAGTTCCCAGGGGCACCTGCCAGAATCCTGCTAATGTTTTGAGGATATATATATATATATGTATGTATGTATGTGTGTGTATATATATATCTATATTAAAAAAAAAAAACAAACGGCATCAGCTTTCTCTCGTGTGTGTGTATATATATATCTATATTTAAAAAAAAAACAAACGGCATCAGCTTTCTCTCCAATCATTTTTGTCTGTGCTGGTTAAGCAGAGTGTTTTGCCTTCATATACTTATTTAGTTCTTCTGGGCTTCCTTCAGTTCTGCACTCTCCTGGCAGTTTCCATCTCTTGGATGAGATCCTTAAACTCTCTAATTATTTTGTTCTTTTACCCCTGCTATGAGTGTATCTATTGGTGGGACTCATGTTTTTAACATTTTTTACTTGGTACAAGACAATCTTCCCCCTCCTATCCCCCATCAGTCTTACACATTGTTTCCAGTTATTTACCCTCTATGTAATATCACAGCTCTAAATTTGTTCACTTCTTCTGCCTGTTGCTATTCTTACAATGCTTGTTTTCTGACACCGAGATACTTCATAGTATTTCCATTTCCTGTCATATTGAATGCCTGTTCAATTAAACTGCAGTATTAGCTATTTTTCCAATTCCTTGGAGCTGTCTATACTGTACGGAGTTTGCTGATATCTGCAAACAGTAACAAACCAAGGTAATACATTTTGTAGTTTTTTCTGAATTTGGGGACACAGTCTTGTTTTGACATGTATAACACAGCATGTGGTTCCAGGTGCTGTTCATATGTAGCTTATGTTTTCATGGAGTTACCCTGTCCCTTGCACAGAACCTTGCATTTGTCTTTGTTGAAGTTCCGGAGGTTCTGATCAGTCTGTTTCTGACAGGCTGTGATGCCAGTTAGTAACAATCCTGCCCTCCAGCATATTTACCACTCCCCCAAATGTGATGTCATCCAGAAATTTGATGAAGATGCATTTTATGCCATTTTACAGGTTGTGAATGAAAACATTAGGTGGTGTTTGCTACAGTATCAGCCCCTGAACATATAATGCCTAACTAACATATAGCCTAACTAACCTTCCTGTTAAACTTGGAACCATTGACCATTGTCTTTTGAGTCTGATGGTGCAATCAGTTTTCCCATCTTTCATCTAGACCGACTCTCCTCAGCTTGCCTACAAGGATGCTAAAGGAGCCTGTGTCAAAAGCCCTCTTAAAGCCAAGGTACCTGAAATGTGCTGCGCTTTCCTCAGCTACAGAGCTTGTCATTTCATCATATAAGTTGATCTATTTGTCATTGATCAGCCTGTGCTTTCTGTTCTCAATCACTTTCCTGTTCTTCGTGTTTCTGGAAATGCCTTCTATGAGGACTTACTCCCCACATTCCAGCCTGTAGATCCCCCATACCCTTTCCTTGCCTTCTTTTAGGTGTTGCCCAAGGTTTTATTTCTGTTTCCCCAGAAAATCAGTTACAAGGTACTGATAAGAGACTAAGTCTCCCAAGGGGAAAAATTAGGGGTTTGGAAGTTCTCTTTTCTGAGGTGATGTCAGTGAGGGTTTTAGCATAAAAAATTATTTTGCCATCACATGACATTCAATGGAAAATTTTCAGTGAGCCCTACTTCCAAGTTACATTTCATCATCCATTGTTTGTTCAGTTTCTCCACAATGAACTAGACACAGAATGTTTTGGTAATTGATTTGAGCTGTGTGTTGACTTGTTGCATTTCAGAAGATGTAAAATTCCACTTCTATCCAGACAATATTTTTCTAAAGTAAAAAACTCATTTTTCAGTGAATCACTTTACATACCCATAGAAATCTGATTTTTTTTAAGGAGTTAATTCCTATTGTAGAATTGTATAGAATGTGCACTGATGATGTGATGCACTTTATTAAAAGTATATTAAATTAGATAACCACATGAAACTTAGAAAAGAGCATTAAAATTAAATTAAGCAAGATGAATGTATTCTTACACGTTTGAAAGTTTGTGACTTTCCTTATAATTTAGGAGAAGAGGTGCTGCTGCGCACCAAATGACTGCTGGAACGCGTAAGAATGTGTGCTGCGTACTTGTGAACTGATTTGCTAATAGATAACTGGACTATACTAAAATATTGCATCTATTTTAATAGCTCTTCTAATATTTTAAGTGTTTTTCCATTGTTGCTTAGCTCAGTTAACCAGGCTGTCTATAAAGTGGTTTATGAAGTATCCTGTATTTATGTTTTGCAATCACTGCGTAAGTGCTTTGGTCTACCGGGGCGTTAGGAGTGCGCTGCAGCCTGTAGATATATTACGAATTAATCACCCCTTTCCAACTGAGTAGTTAATGGATATTGATCACTGTTTTGTCATGAATTGCAATGTATTCTATCATTTGAATGTTGTTTGTCAAATACTTTTTACAAATTACTGTGCAGGACCTTGTATCACAGCTGGTGTAGTTTAAGGTTTGGACAGAGTCACTGTGAATGAAGCCCTGCTGTGAAATAAAAGTCAAAAGGCATCTTGGCATCCCAACCATTTCCTTGGGAGAAGATTACAGCCTGAGTATGTTGAACTTTATTGCCATGGGCCTCATGACAGTATTCAGAAACATGCATGGCATTTCTGTTAAAGAAACTCAGATGTGCTTAGACGCAAGAGATGGCATTCTTGTGTTTATCAGTATCTTGCAAAAAAAAGTTAAATGTTTTTATGCTTTTGGGGTACAGTAAAAATATAGTGAAGAATGTGTAATTTATGCATATAAAATTTGAGGTTCCTAATTTCCTAAACATAATTTGTTACGAGAAGGAGGAAATGACTAATCTCAACTCTAGACGGAAATGTATTTATTGAGAAACAAGGTTGGAGCGGGGGGGCTCGACAGCTCTTCCCTGAGTAAAATGTTCTTTCTTGTTTTGGCTTGCTGTGAGATCAGAAGTACAATGGAGCTGCATAGAGAAAATGTGTTGTTTTTGTTAACTTGTGAACATGTGGAGTAAAGGAAACTTAGAAATTAATGAACATTATGTGCTTGTGTAATTCCATCTAAACTGCATCAATTGAATTCTTTCCCTTATGCCACTATGTTTCAAGGACAGACAAACCTATGAGAATTCAGGGCCAGGTAAAGACAAATACGAAGCTCTTCAGGAAGTAAAATCCTTCTAAAATGGAATTGGATCTCCTGCTACCTGGAATGGCAGACCTACAGCATCTTGCATGCTATTGCTGACATGATAGGTTCCTTAATGTAATGATCATTATGAAGGCTCCTGGTCAGGCAGAAATACCACAAAGTCAAAACAAATTGATGAGGATTCTTCTGGGTTAGATGCAGTTCCTTTGTCTTCCACGCTTGCACTCATATGAATGTAATGGCTGTAGAGGATGAAGAGAGAATTAAAATTTAATGAGAGAATTAAAATTCAATTCTAGTTTTGAATTGCATTGTTGTTCTACACGGTGCATCCTTATTCCTTTTAACAAACAAAGCATTTTTTCTAAACTGGACTGAGAAGTCTCTTACTACTTTAGACAAAAAGAATAGTCTTGTGCTTTAGGTTTGTGCATCGACAATAACAATTCTGTGATTCAGTAAAACTTTTGCCCACATAATACATCTGTAGCAATAAGGATTAAATCTTGGCATCACTGAAATAATCTGTTGAATTCTGAACCAATATTTCACCTGTAATTTGTAGCCAATGTATTTTGCGTAGTTTACGGTTACCTTACACAGGCTAGCTTAACAGTTCTTCACTGAGTGCTTTAAAAACTCTATGAGTCTTTATGACTCTAAAGTTTCTGTCATTTTTTTCTTGATTCATTATGAGCTTAGTCCTGCATGGTGATGAATGCTCTTGGTCTTCATGAAAATCATCAGCATTCAATACTTCTCAAGAGGGGCAATGCAGCATTGAGGGTTACTTTAGGAGGATTTTTAATAGAGCATACATGTATCATCCTGCACTGCCAAAAAAGTATGGATCAAGAGCTGCCACGTTTAGCTTTTTAGTTGGAATAGTTACATTTATTTATAGTACTGCTGAATGTAAAGCAAAATTGGGTCTCAAGTTTTCAGCATACTCAGATTTCTGTAGATTATTAAAAAATGTGGTGTCTGTCTGAAAAGCTTACTGCCCAAAGCAGAATGTGGTTTAACACCGGAAACATACTGTATCAGCTAGCGATTAATGAGAGAGACTATCAAGATGGGTTTAAAAAGAAAATTGCCTTCCAAATGTTATCTGACATTTAATACATCTCTCATAGATTTTTATCATGTGACTAAGAGAAAATAGAAGTATCTCTTGTACCTGTTGTTAATTACTAAGTATCAGTTGTTGATTACTGCAGCCTGTTCAGGAAGGTATGTAAATTTGTGCTTAACTGTCACAGTGCTTCATTGACTTGGGCTTGCTCTTGTAGTCAGTGGAACATCAAAGGGTGTTGAATCTGCGCCTGCACCTTCAGTAGCAGATGAAGGAGGAACCTTTACTTGGGGTGGCTTCTCTTGGCTGTTCTTCACTAGGATCAGATTGTGGAGGGCATCTCAATGATGACATAAGATACTTTGTTTTCCAAACAAAAGTTCAGGTCAGGACTTGTTCTGAAGTCAAGAATGAGGAGAAGAGTTGTCTCTTCTCTCCAGTACCAGAAGCCTAAACCACCTGCCAGATTCCAAAAGCCAACCTTGTCTCACCAGACAAGAGCAGTCCTGTGCATCCATCCAAGCAGTCAAAATCTGTAACTTCCTAGCTGTCGGTTCTGCAACGTAATGACAATATCTAACCACCAGTTTTGCTGCATATTTAAACTGAGCAGAACATAAAAGTAAATCACATGTATTATCAAAGTACGTAGTATAAGGAAAAACATTCTCATTTTATTATTCTCTTGTCAATTTAGTATTGCAAAACTATTAAATGTACATGAGTTCCTGTAACACTTCCAGTCTGCTACAAAGATCGGCAACTATTTGAATATATGACCAGTATGGCCAGAATAATGTGCCGGGTCTTCACTCCTTTAGGCATGGATGCAAAGCAGTACTCTGCATATGGCACAGTGGAAGTCTGTATTTCACTGTCATAAACCACTGTTTTTAGGAAATTAATTTGCTGAGAACAATTTTTGTTCCGTAGATGTGTTTTGGCTTCATTTTGTGCAAACTGGGGGGAACAACTTTAATTATTTTATGGTATTTGATTTATCTACTTCTGTATCAGTAGTAAGAGATATTTTTCACAATTGATAAAGACATTATTATATATAAGGCAGCTGGATTCCTTTGTTTCAGGAGTCTAAATTAATTGCATACAGTATATATATGACATTTTCAGTTCTGAGTTTGCCTGTAAAATTGAGAAGGTAAGATTTCTGTGCAATATCTCTATTGACCATGGCATCTGCAGATACAAAGCAGATAAATAATTGATTTCACTATTCTTAAAACAGCAGTATTATACTTTATTCCTAACTGAGATCATTTTACATTTCTTGCCATATGCTGGAGAATAAAATATATAGAGAGATAATACTTCCATACTACAAGTCCAGGGGGTACTGCTGACATAGAATATGTGGAGAATTTCATACTTGCAAGAAGGAATGGAAAAATGATGTACTGTGTTGTTTATGTGGTGATGATATATATCTTTGAGACATATGTTAGCTCTTGGAATATTGAATGCTCTCTAGGTGAAGATGCATTTTTCAGTTTTTATAAAGATATTTTTATGTATATTTTGGGTGAAAGCCAAAGCTCTTACAAATAATTTCAGCTGAGGGATTAAGTAGATAACTTGAAACAATGAGTGTGGGTGATTTCATACCTGGTTATAAATAAACACGTACAGAAATAAGATATGTCTTTCTTTAAAAACTGTCAAGCATTCCTAAAGGTTGTAAAGTCTTATTTCAAATGGGAAGCTTTCAGATTTAGTGAAAAAATACTAACAGTATTTATCGCATCTTTATATTAAACTACAAATACATATCCTAAATTCCAAATGGGGGTTAAGGATATGGATAACAATAGGAAATAATGCAGAAGTTGAAAATGAAAAGCAGCTGAGGCTATGTCCTTTAGTCTTACTGTTCTGACATCTTACAGACTAATTTGGGGTTTTTTTACATACATGTCTCAATAACTAAAAGGCGGCATTAAAATGTACATTGAGTTTCTCAGTGTCCACTTTCCTCACAGTGTTCCTCTACCAGATTGGAATGTGTTACACAATGTGGGCACTTGCACACCTTTTGTTTTCCATGCACAGTTAGCATATGTGCATTCATTGCGAGTTAAACATGTTAAAACCTTCAGTAACTGTGCAGAAATAAAGCTTCACTTCTATGAACTTGTACAGCTTTTCAGAATACATATGTAAGTAGTTCTCTAAATGCTACTTTATTTAACTGTATATGGACATTAGTGTTCTGTTTAGGTCAAGTTGATTAAAGTAATAGAAGATGAAATATTTGTTATTGGAAAATGACAAAGGATGAAATGGACTTTTAAAGTAATGAGAAGCAAAATAGTCTTGTGATGAGTTTTTTGGTCTTTTGTTTTAAATCTGCCATCCACAGTCACTCAGGAACCATTTAAGAAAGAAGAGTGAAATGAATACAAATAACATCCTAATGATCCTTGACATGATTGTTCCTGAATGCAGATTTTATATTTCTGCTATCACAGTTGGCTGGTGCCAATTTTTTGCTAGTTGCTGTGTTTCAGAGAGCTCTGGTATAAGATGAAGGCATAAATGAAAAGTCTGGCAGAGGAACACTTGAAATATTTCAATCTGGCATTTGGTCAGATGTTATAGATACTTAATAGAAGTGTTGAGTTCGAGGGTGCCCGTTGTAAGAATGAATGTTAAAAACACTGAAGTGAATTGTTCAGGTGGAAGTGTTGTTTTGCCATTCATTGTCCAGGGGCATAATAGTGATACATTTGTCTAGTAGAACTATGTGCATTTTTGTGTTCTTCAGCGTTGGCAAAAAGAGATAATGAAAAAAATTTAGTATCTTGTTTTTTTTTTAAATATCTTTTTTAACTCTTGAGTATTTTTTGTTCCATGTTTTTAAAAAAAAAATTCAAAAAAAAATTCAAAAATTCAAGTAGTTTGTTTTTTAAATATTAAATTACATTCCAATTCCGGTTTCTTTTAAAAGACTTCCATAATAAAATGACTATTTTCATCAGTGCAATTACTAGTTGATTTACTTTGGCATACCCTTTTTAACCTAGAGAGACATAAATGATACACTTAACTGTTGAATGAGGCATTCTGAGACTGTGAAGAGAATGGGTTTTCACTGTAGAGGTTGTGGAGATGATTATTTCATATTAAATAAATGCCAGTTTCTTTGCGTAAGCTCTTGGAAAGTACATTCTTTGATCATCACATCACTTCCATTTCAGTCAGATTTGCTGTTGACCCAAATGGAAGCAGCCTACCTTTTTATTGTTTCCTAAATGAGGAATACTTGGCTTTTTTAATGTAAACTATGTTGGTGAAATTGTATTTCAGACATGGGCATGGGCATGAGAGAGCTGCTAATAAATTCCTTAAACTGGAAGAATCATAGCAATACCTATCTAGCAGAACTCGAGGGAAGACATGTGTATGTACACACACATGCACACACATAAATATGTGTTGTTCTTACATGATACCAAGTTATTAAAAGTTACATTTTTTATAGGAAGGATATCAGAGGAATTCCATAGGATAAAAATAAAATTATAATGCATAACATTGAAAATGTTTTTACTTACTTTCTTTGTATGTTTTTCTTGAAGGATTGTTCATCTTCAGAAGAATATAGCATTGCTGCAGCATTGCTACCCCTGACAACTGCTTTTTATAGGGTAAGTTTTTATTGAAAACCACTCCTAATTTGTATTTTTTTTACATTGTGTACATTGTTAAAATGAAGGAAGTGGTGACAGGAGATACATGGTGGGTAGGAAGGTTCATTCTAGAATTTATTTACATCAATGGAAGTCTTTTTATAGGCTATTATTGGACATTGCTCCAGAATTACACTTACTCATGTTGGGTGATGATGATTATGATAGATTTATCCAGAACTAAATGCAGGCTTATGTGATGGGTTAGAGAATTATCATTGAATTATAACTAGTCACTAAAATAATTGAAAATAAAAATTTCTGATGTTATTGTGTAAAAAATGTTTATTGGAGTACTTTTTTTGTTTAATTTGGCATGTTAAGCATTGACCAAAAAGTACATGTTAAGTTTTCAGTCTGTAGTTGTTGACTTTGGAGAACACTATGAATGGCTTGTTTTAACTGGATATTTTATGAGAAGATATGAAGTTCAGAACATGGACATGCTTGCAATTGGTAAATGGTACGTCATGATATTGCAAAATAGTAGTTACTGTGATGGTTTAGCTGGGCACTAATAACCTGTGATAGAAACTAAGAAAAATATAACCTTCCATCCTTCGGATGGTGTATGAGGCATTTATGCGTAGCCATAAGTAAAATGCCAAGGAGATTCCTATTTTAACTGAATAGAAACTTAAGTTTTCTGCAAAAATATGTTGAGAAATCAATCAGTGCTTTTTAATTTAAACTGTACATTCTAATTGAACAGTTTCTGATTGTTTTAAACTAGAAATAGATTCTGTGATGTAGTTTTTAGAATTAAAAATGTGTAACTTTACCAGTCATACAACACAAAAACATCTGCTGAAGATGAGAGCAATTTTGACAGTGTGGTATGCATAGGAAGTTTATTGAAATCTCCTATTCAAGACAGTATTTACTACAGATATAGAGTATAAAGTTACAGATTTTTCTCTCTTCTAACAGTTTGAACTGTGAAAAAATTTTCTTTAAATGGGCTTTATATTAGAGCTGTACATAATACCCCAAGATTCCTTTCTGGAAAGAGTCAACAGGGCATTTTCACTCTCTTATATAAGCTAGCATGGTTAGACATTACATTTTTCAATCCCAGCAAATAAACTTTCTCCCATCTTTAATTTACAAGTTCATCTTTTTCTGTTCCCTCTCTTTTGAGTCCTTCAGTAGCAGAATTGTGAGTTGTCATTTGTTGCTGCAGCTAATACTTAATGTGGAGAAAGAGCTAAGGAGCTATAGAGATTTGCCATTATTTTATTCTTGCTACTGCATTAGTCCTTTATTATGAATAAAGATTTACTTTAGTTTAATTTTTTTTTATGATTTTTCCTTCTTCTAATAAAAATGGCCAAGAGAGACCACATAGCTCTTTACCCTGAGAGGTACAGAGAGTATTTTGGGGATTTGTAGTGTTTTGGTTAGATTCCTCATTTGGTAAAGTTTGATAAAGTGGAGGAGGGGGGAAAAGCCTTCTCCCCCACCCTTTTTTTTTTTTTTTGCATGGAGTATCATGAGTGTTGAAATAAGCCTAAATAAATTTTAATTTCACAATCAAGGAGAGGAAAAAGCTGGATTGAATATGGAATATCTTTAAGTAATTTATTCTAAACACTTGTGTTTTTGGTAAGAGTACTGAGAACTTACACCATTTCTCTCACAAAAAGTTCTGTGAAGTCTTTTGTGTTATAACATGGTGCCATACTCACTATTTATATTTAACTCTAAAGCTGTACACTAAGGAAACTGTGAGTCCCGGATGTAAGAAGCATGATGATTTTTTAATGTTCCAGACCTGAATTAAAAATTGAAGTAACCTGACTGTTAACTTGCAAAAGCCAGCTGTTAATGCATAATAGAAAAAGAATTTTGTTTTTCCCAGATCTAATCCTCAGGTTCAGTGATGGCCCCGTTTGGTATGTCCCATTAGATACAATTCTTTGGCAAAAGTACTTATTTTGGTATAAAACTATTCATACTAAACACAAACTGATGTTTTGTTCAGAACATAAGATCAGTAGACAAACTTTCCAATGATTAGTTGAGATTAGCAGTTTAAGGTTCTGTTTGGAATTTGAGTAAGAACTAAATGTTTTGGAGCATTTTTCAGCTTCTCTAGAGGTTTTCAAAATTGTATCCTAAACTAGAGTGAGTATGTTCTACCTGGCATGAACCTGTGTAGGAACAATGTTCTGTATCAGTATTCTTAAATTAAGAAAAATGGATGTCATTTTTCCATCCTGTTAACATCTCTATAACCCTTTGGAGGGATTCCTGCTCTAGAGTTACACTAAACTAATGTTCCTCTTCCCCTGTTTTGGGGAGAAATAATATCAAATCCTGCTGCTTTACTTTGTCCCTTGAGCTTCCTGCTTTCTAATATATTAACAATTTATAAGTTTTCTTTTCACTGGGTTTCCCTTTACTGAAATGTCAGATGGAATGATTAGTTTTGTTGCTTAACACAGCATATTGCTGTTCTGTCTCTGATAAGTCCAGAGGAATGTACAAACTAAAATTAAGGTCATTTGGGGGATTATTTGTTTTTTATTAAAATACCTTCAGGAAAACTGGTATGTTTGTACTGTCAGACTATGTCAAGGCCTTTTCTGCTCGGTTGCTTGTCAATTTTATGTAATTACTGTGTACAGTGCAGTTTACATGCACATGCACATGCACAGGCATCCTTCAAGCTGCATTTCATTTCTCTGTAGGCAGAGCTCAGGTATTCCAGTACTGTTGCTTCAAGAGGCAGAACTTCCTTATTTCTGCTAGAAGGGTGATTGTGTTTATGCTTTCCAAAAAATTGTGGAGTAGTGCTTGCCCGTATGTACTGTTTTTATTGATGTTTCTGTTATCAGAATACCATGTTTAATGCCAGCAGCATATTAAATATTATTTCATGTAGCCCTCTTGAAACTGCACAGTGTTCTTGGTAGCCAGGAATAGATAGGAATTGTGAACCTAAGAGTGACACAAGTTTTCATTTGTGTGTGCGTTGGTATTACTGCACAAGTGGTATTCCAAATTGACTTACTGGTGAGAAAGCCTGTGGTAAATCTGAAAATTTTGTAGTTATATCAGCCAAATAAATATTTTGCCATGTATATTTGCTATAGCATTTTGATGGGAAATTATGATGGGATTTCGTATCACAAGATTTTATTGTCCTGTTGCTTCAAATGAAATAATAAAAGGAGGTTACACAACATCACAGTTTCTTTGTGAAAGGACTGTTGTGTATATGAAATGTTGTTTCATTTTATTTACCTAACATAAAATAGAGCACTAATGAAACAATTACCTGTTCTTCCTAAAATAGCTTTACTGTACATAGCCACACATAGAGCAGAAACCAAGTGTTTGAGGTGTATCAGTAATGAGAAAGATGTGTTTTCATGTGAGTCCAGCAGATGAAACCAGGAAACTGAGTAGTGAAAGAAACAGGCTCCTAGAGGTGATCATAGAATCATAGAATAGTTTGGTTGGAAAAGACCATCTAGTCCAACTGTAAACCCAGCATTGCCAGTTCACCACTAAGGCATGTCCCCAAGTACCACATCTACATGTCCTTTAAATACCTCCAGAAATGGTGACTCCACCACTTCCCTGGGCAGCCTGTTCCAGCGCTTGACAACCCTTTCAGTGAAGAATTTTTTCCTAATATCCAGCCTAAACCTCCCCTGGCACAACTTAAGGCAGTGATGTTGGTAAGATTCTGGAATGGTCTTCTCATGAAGTGGTCCATGCTCTAGCCTTGAAACATTTTAAAATATTATTGGGAAAACAGTAAAAAATGTATAGAAAGGAACAAGCTTTCATGATCTAACAGATCTTGTCTTCATGTCTTTGCTTACATAAAGATTAGTCTAGGCTATTTCTACATGTATCTAATTAAAATAGCAAGAAACATCACCCTGTATGCAGCATGCTATGAGCTCGTGGGATGTCTAGTGAATTTCAGAATTCCAGCTCCTAAAGTCTGGTGAGTGATCTGTTGTGGAACTTGGATCAGGTAGGATTTGATTGCACTCTTAATTCATAGCTGTTGGGTTTAAATTCATAGACAGGAAGTCAGTACTGGTTGCATATTTGTGGCCTGGAGAAATAATTGAATTTTTCTAGAAAAAATAGTCACAATGCTTTTTAAAATTTTTAAATATTGAACATGAGCTGTTAGCAAAATGTGAGTCATCAGTGACAGTGGACTTTGGTGTGTACTGTTAATGTCACAAAAACAAACACATCTTTTGCTTCTGGGTTAGAAAAAGGTTTTAGTTTACCATTAGTAATACTGTTGGAATTTTGTTTAAAATTGAAACAGTGTAAATAAAATGTATTTATACATGAAGATAAAAGAATTTTTCCACATTTTTTTGGTTCGCATGACCCATGCATATTTGGTGTGTGGTCATTTTTTCTATGTATAAAACAGAAATGTAGTATTCCTTGGTTCTGTGGAAAAGAGGTCTTTTTCTACACATGGGAAGAAAAGACAAGATGAAAAGGACATATTTTAATCGTATTTATATTTGATTAACTCACCAAGGAAGACAATTTATAATTGGCATTGTCAAATTCCCAGGATTTGGATACTCTGTTTCAATTATGTCTCTTTGCCAAGGTGGCAAGATGTTGTGTAGACCATGCTGCATTTCTTGAAGGTTTAGTATGCAGCAAGAGTGATAATCAATGGCAGGCACCAGTTTTAGCCTGTCCACTGGACAACAGGCAGAGGGAGCAAAAGATCCCTTCCTCACTGCTATTTCATGCCAAGTCACAGGCAAGAGTCCAATTTTCCATCTTCCCTCCCTTTTCAAGTAAGGTGATGTTTGGCAGTCTGATCAAACATTCTTTCCTGAGTCCCTCAAGTATTGCAGGAAATGAATGTGCAGATTATAATACAATTTTCTCACATTCAGGGGATTTTTTTCAAAATATTACAATTCAAACTTTATGCTTAAACTGTGTGTATTCCTCTGTGTTCCCATATCTTCCTAAGGATATCCAACCACATTAATCACTAGTTAGTAACTCACAAATTTTTGTTATTTGCCATTCAGAAGTGGCAGTTCTGATCACCTGTGTTTGAGTAAAGGAAGTGGCATAATAAAAATGTACTGTTCTGAAAGTAAAGTTTGTTCTGTGTAGAAATGTTGAATAGACTTCCATGTTTCAGAGATACGAGCATTTCTTTAAGTTGCAGTAGCCAGAGCAGTATTATTTTTCAGAATTCTGAGTCCATTGTTGCTTTTAATGGCTTGATGTACCCTTGGGTAGTGCTGATCTAGTTTCAGCAGAAGTAACCCAAATGCAGTAAACTTTCTCACAGATTAGATGTATGACATTAAAACTGACATTTGTCATTTAGCATAACACAGTGAGATGCACTGGACACTGCTTCATAATTTTTATGTGACTAGATTATGTAATTCTTGTGAGGAATGGAGGGAAGGATTGATTTTATTTATTATTTTTTTTAATTTTAATGCTTGTAAGCCACCAACTTTTGAATAAAATTTCAGTTGCTAATTTTATTCTAGAACTTGCAATGAAACATGAGAGAAATATTTTGCAGACAAGGGCTAACTGAATTGCTTGGAGTATGCTATCGTTTGGCTGTTCGTCTGCGTGTCTGCCCATTTATCATTTGTACTTGTATGCCTTTTTCTATTGAGAAGGACATACTGTTACACAGAATAACAGAATTGCTTTATTCAGTGACTTTAAAAGATTAACAAATTTTGCTAAATCATTTTACTTTCAACTTTTGAATGTAGTATGAACATTTTTTTCACGTCAGTTTAGGAATTATCCTAGTAGCATTTTTGAGATGAAAAAAGTGTCAGTCATGTTTATTGGAAGTGATTTTTGTTTAAGTTTGGGGTTTTTTTTAATAATCTTCATGGTGAGTACAAAATTATGATTTAAGAAAAAAAATTGAAGTTAATTATGAAATGTGAAACTGGAAGCATTCCGTGTTAAGACACCAATATAAATAATTCTAATGTTTTCCGCAATGGAATATATATGCTCTTTTGCAGAGCGTAATAATAAAATGAAATTAATTTGAGTGTATACTTTCCTAGTTGAAATTAATTACCAAGTTTTAGTTAACAGTTGTGACAGATGTTTACTCCTTGAAATGCCTAAATAAACAACCACTTCACTCCAGAGCCTGTTAGGTGTGGGAGGGATTCCCAGTTACAAGGATTAGGGCTTTCCTGGAACATTTAAGTTAACATTTCCTAGTGAAATTCAGAGTACTTTATCATATTTTAACTATTACCGTCAAACACTTTTCCAAGAGAGATCCAGTTCAAGGTTAATTATGTAACAGAGGCATCACAATTTCAAATGTGCTCTCTGTTTTATAGCTTCAGCTACAAAGTCACAGAGAAGCTAAATAATGAAAGGCTGATGTGGAAATCTGTGATGATGGGTGAAGAGTTGGTTCCATTTTTATGTCTTTATCAGGCAAATTTTGCAGTTAGTATCAGCTGGAATAAGTGGAATAATGGTCCAACTGTACTGTGAAAAACAGTGGGGAATTGGTACCATTATCTCTGTTACTTTATAACAAATAATAACATATTAGTCTTTATTTTAAATGTATGTAAATACTAGGAAATTGCATGATTATGCAATTATGATGAATTGGA
Organism: Antrostomus carolinensis; assembly: GCF_000700745.2. Lineage (NCBI taxonomy): Eukaryota > Metazoa > Chordata > Aves > Caprimulgiformes > Caprimulgidae > Antrostomus > Antrostomus carolinensis. The sequence goes on from NW_010311486.1 coordinate 151,249, forward strand.
TGATGCAATTAATTTTGAAAAGCAAAATTAATGGGGTTTTTTTACATTTAACATAAGGTTTCATTTTTAACTTGTATTTCTGGAAAACCACAACTGGCCCAAGTGATTCTCAAGCATCAGCAGTCTATTAGCCTTCTGTAAAGCTAGAAGGATTTTCTGTAAGGCATTAGCTTTCTATACTGAAATATTTTCATTCTTCCATCTAGTTACTATATTTCCTTCTAAACATTTCTGTCTTACTCTGATGTTCTTGGGGTGAAATCAGTTTTACTTTAAAATGCTCCATTCTTGAATTGCAGGCTTTATTTTAGGAAACTCCCATCCTGAAAGACTTCCTTTATTGTCTTGGCAACAAGTTTTGTCTGCTTCCATTCATTTTCTTCTCGTATCTCTGTTCTGCCGGTTCTGATACTGTCTTAGTCTATGGAAATTTTTTTTGTGACTGAAATGGTATTAAATAACATTTTAATACTATACTTATTTATCCATTCTCAGAATGGTAATCCCTTAAAGGTAGAAATAAATTCAGTTGCCTGCTTAAAAAACCAGCAAGAACATGCCTGTATCATATGGTGGATACTATGGAAGAAGCTGAACCACAAAAGAGAATATATGTAGGAGAGTTTAAGTGGTTCCTATTTTTTACATAACTTCTAAAATAAACAGCAGTAAATGTAAGGACATCATACAGGAGAGAAGGTGGCTTTTTCTGCAATACTTCAAGTGAAGCAATGGGTATCAAAAGAACATTTATTAGATTTCATCGCTGGATTTTGCTTTTCCTTCACTATCAGAGACCTAATGCTTCTTTCTATCAGCAGAGATTGTAACGTTTCAACTCCAGATACCAGTCTGGCTTGTTAGGAGCAAGTGAGTGGTAATGTTGGTGAAAAGTATAAAAGGGCACGATACACATGCCCTCTTTTGCAGGGGCAGGGCTGGATGTTAATCCTTTCAGGGGATTCATATTTTGTAAGGAAAAAAACATATTTATCCTTTAGGTTGAGGTCAGTTCCTAGGCTTCTGACACTAGTGTAACTCAAAATGCCATGCAGTACGTGTACAATATAAGCTAGATTTTTAAATCTTAAGGAAATTTAATATGTAAATTGCTTTTTTCATGTATCATCTTGTTTAATAATTCTTCATTCAGAAATTTTACTCATTTTGCATATATTCAAATTGACAGGCAAAAGATTGATTAAGGGTATTTTACAACATTATCAAGTGTGTCTATTAGCATTATTTCCATTACTGGAAAATCCAGGAGCCTTCATAATGGACTGGTCTTGCTTTCATACAAAAGAACACACAGATGAAGATCCTTGTCCTCAAGAGCATACAAAATGAATTTGAAATAAGTACTAATACTTGAAGCCAGGCAGTTTGAGGCACTGGAAGGAAGCTGTGGAGCAATATTAGTCATATTATTGTTGGTGATTCTGTCTACCAGTAGATTAACTATGGCCGAAGTTTTTATAGACATGACATAAAAGCAGTATTTTATTGCATTTTGAGAGAGGATAATGTGGTTACCGGGCAGGTGCTTACAAAGATGAGTGGGGTCACGGAAGAGAATAGTAAGGTGATGGTCAAAGTTTTGTTGATATTTCCGAACACTCTTCCAGTCAAGGATTTTTATTACAGCCATTAAAAGTTCCTTTCATATAAAGATTATAGTTCAGTAAATAATTTATTAAAAGCAAACATACATTTTAAGTTAAAATAGGAATCTGGGGATTCTTGTTAACTATGATTGAGTGGTTTTGCAGTGTCCCTTGCAAACTCAGATGCCAAAATGTCATTTTTGAGCCTTAAGATTTTAATTAGTGTACTTTGGTTTTGAATGGTTACATAATACATGTCTGCAGAACAGATTTAATGTCTTTGCAGGTAGAGCATATCTCGCTTCTGAAACTATTTTTTGGTGGAAAAAAAAATTGGAAGAAATAAAATAGGAAAGTATAATATGATAGTTTAGCACATTAGAGGGAGAGACTACCTAGAGGATTTTTTAACACATGCCTTTACAGGAATTTTGGAAATTACTGTAGTAACTTTGCTCTGTTGAAGAAGCTTGCTTTCCCAGAATGATAACATCATGAGAAACATTGAACAGAATTTTATAATCTGCAATTCCTTTCCTTAGTGGATTGTGGGAGGAAGTACTTGGTTAGTAAAAAAAAAAAGGGACAACCCCCTCCGAAGCCTCCCCAATTAAAATAAGAAGTAAAGATAAATGTTATAGTAAATGTTTAGTTCTGTAACTGAGGAACTGATCCACTATCTCCTAGAATAAACAGAAACCTTCCCATTGTGTTCCCATGAGCATTGGGTTACATAATTTGTAACTATTCCTGATTCCACTTGAACTCATTTTCTAGCAGTGATATGGAACTCTGGTTTGACTGGCACAATTTTAATTTAGTTATAGCCCATCTCTTTACATTGTTGTTATTTCTAGGAAGGATTACAGTGTTACAGAAATACTGCTTCATTTAGAATGCTCACCATGAAAGAATTTCTGGTGTTTTAATCAAAATTTCTGGTAAAGCTTCTGACCTTGAAATGAAGGAATGTAGATCTGAAGTAAGAGACTCCCATTCATATTCCGTATCTGTAAGTTCAACTTCACTTCCTGATCACTATGTCCTTATTCCAGTAGAATGGAACTTAATATTCTGCATGAAAATACAACTCCTTTTATTGGATTCTGTTTCATTGGAGCATTACTATCTGTCACAATTTGAGCAGCATTATTGTATGTTTACAGAACAGAGCAAATCCTTACAGATGGTAAGGGGGATAGGTTGCTGATATATTTGTGTATATTGTATGCTTTTGTATGAATTTCTATGTTGCCATCCTAGATATCTCATCAACAATTTAAACTGGATATGGCCAAAGAATTGGGGTGTGACAGATGCTTTGCTGTTTTACGATTTTCCCCTTCACTTGTGCACATTATTATTCTTGCAGTGATTCAAGCCCTTAGTTGAAGTTTGTATCTGCTACTCTTGTTTTCATCCACATCCCTGCATTTTGTCCACTTGCTGCTTCTTTATCCTTCATAATAGTTCCGATGGTTGAAATTCTTGTTAGGATTCTCTCCTTTGCTTCCTCTGATTCATCACTGTCTTTCTTAACTTGTGAATACCACATCGGCTCTTTGTCATTAGTTCAAAACACTCCTGCCAATAAGAGTTCACTAGGCAGATGTTACAGCTCTCTTCTTCCTCAGGCACTGCTCATGCCGAATCTGGATCTCATCATTTGGCAGAAGAGTTCCTTACAATATCCTGCTCTGTAGTGCACTTGCACCCAGCACCTCCACAATAATTTTCTTCTACTGGATCTTCATTTAATCTCTCAAATGACTTACCTCAGAGTGCATAAGTTCAAGTTTCTTGTTCTTAATTTCAGAATTCTTCATGATACTGCTCTTCCCATTTTGTCCATCCTTTCTCTCTCACCTTCTGAACCATGTAGTATATATAATTTGTATTGCTAAGATGAGATCTGCTACTGTTATAAATTTTTTTATTAACTTGCAGTTTGTGTTTTGTATTGTACCCTTACATCTTTCTGACTGTTTTGCTCATCCTGTTCTTGAGGACTACTTGAGGACTATTGTTTTAATAGTTTCTTCAGGTAAGGGAATGCTGTATATTGAGAGACCTTCAGAGAGAATTCTACCACTGAAGACAGAGAAAGCTGCCATAGCAGAAAGCAAATAGCAGTTAAAGAAATACTAGAATGAAGTGACAGATGAACTTAAAAAGAATTACTTTGTTACCCTTTTTGGGATTATTTATATGCTCTGTTAACTGGCCCTTAAGTTTCATATCAGGTCATCAGTAATTCTAAGAATTGCTGTCTGAATATGCAGTTCTCGTATGAAAATGTCTTCTCTTTTTCTTTTTTGTGAGTTCTGAACATCATTCTAGAATATTTTAGTTTCTTTAGTGTGTTCTGTGTAACAGAACTTTCTAAATCCTTTTGTTACCTCTTTAGAGAAAGAAGTAGTAAGTTATTGTGCATTATTTAATGTTACATGTAACTTTGTAGTAGCACATATCTATCTGTCTTGATACATCTATATAAAAATCTGAGACATTTTGTACGGCTGTAAGTAACATGTAGTAAATTATATGTGATCTTAAGCAATCTGGGATTAAAGACCATGAGTACTTAGATGTTTTAAGTTACATTTGTCAGAAAATGTATACAATAAATAAAGCTCCATCCATAATTACATCCCATTTTTGCAAAATTCTAGAATTCTATTGCCCTCTGCTGGTTTAGTGTACCTGTCTGTGATTTGATAGCGCTGAATTATAAATGCATTGGCCTTTCTTTTATTTTTCATGGTGAAATAATTGTAGATAAAGAGTGTAATGAACCACTTTGCTGCTCACGCTTTAAAGTATTTTAAAATAAAAATCAGTCATAAGTCCAGTCTTGTTTGGTGGCTTTCTGAAGGTAAGAGACTTGGCAAATTGTTTTCATTTTTGTTGCTGAGGTTTTCAGGTTGGAAAAGCAGCTTGATTTTAGTATTTTGTCTTTTTTTTTCTAAAGCAGTAAAAATCAAAACAAAATAATAATAGAAGCTTCATAGTTCTTACTTTATGCTTTTATGATCTTTCCCCACATTTGTATGTACAATACATGTTGGTACAATTTCATATTTTAGACCAAAAGGGAAAACTATTGAATTTTTTGACTGATGTTATCCATGCAGTGCTCAGTCATACTTGAAAACATACACACTTATACTTGTTTCATGCTATGTAGGATAATCCTGTGGGACTTTTTTGAAGTCTTTTTGAATTTACCAGGTATCTGTGTGGGCACAACATAGATCTGAGTGCAGGACTGGCTCATATTCATATGCAGAATTTTGTTTATGTTGCCTTGGGGAGGGACAGTGTGTTGCCTACAGTAAGTGGTACCTGTTCATGATATGCAACAGGTGGTAATTGACTGATTGTCTATGTAAACAGCTCATAGGTGTGGAGTGACACTTTAAAGTACCAGTGTCAGTATGTCCTGGATGATCTCTGAGCTTACAGTTGCAGACTTCAGGGAGAACCTTAACCTACCCAGTAGAGGAAGTGTGGTGATCTCCTTTGGTATGCAAAGATCCGTGGGTAGTTTCACAGGTGTTGCAATAGGTTCCTCACAGAGGTCAAGCAGATAACCCATAGCACAGTGATTTCTCAAGGAGATGAGGAGGAAGTTATTCTTTACATTCAGCAGCAACCACCTTCTTACCTCTTTCCTTCCTCCTCTCATCAAAAATATCCAAACCAATAACCCAGGATATAAGTTGGAGACAGAAATCTCTAAGAAACAGAGTACTGTTGAGTTTGCCCCTTCGTTTCCATAGCTGAGAGACTTGCAGCAAAATCCTGTGAGAAAACAGCAGTCTCAAGTATATTTATATTCTGGTTTTTACTCTTTTTTTTTTTTTTAACTCTTTTTCCAAGTTCACAATCAATAACTGAATCCTTTGCTTTGCTAGAATAAACTTGCTTTCTTCTTTAAGCTTTTATGGTGTAAGGGATAATGACTGATGAGTGATCAGCACAAAGCATGCTTTCCTTTTACAGAAACAAGCAATCTACATAATATAATGTCATAGAGAAGCTCTTTGGGGACCTGCACCTCACAGTAAGTTTGGGAGTCTTGGAGTTGGTGTACGTTTTTTACTGAGCCACAAGTATCAGTTTCAGAATCAGAAGTACCCAGTGTCAGGCAACAGAGGAAAAATTCTAGGCAACTGTTATCCAGTGCCACTCAGTAAGGTGGAAATAATGGAAAGAGAATTCCTGAATTCAGGAAGTCACATATAGTCACACACATAGCAAGTCCCAGATCTGCCTTGTTTTTTCACAAGCTGTAGAATGTAATTCATTATTTTGATGGGTAGTGTCTTTTTCATACATAGGTTGGGAGGGGAGTGTTTGGGGTTTTTTAAGTGCCATTAGTCTATTGAAAGAAGTCGGTGTCCTTTGCAGAAATTAACTAATAACCTGTTGGTTATTACCATTTACACCTCAATGCTCATTTTAGCTATCATACAGACAGCTTTCGAATAAGAACTTTATCATTTCAGAACTATTTTTATTATTTTCTTCTGGGGTATTTTTTAAGCTGTCAGCCCTTAAATCCTCCCTTATAAGTAGGAAATTCTTTTGCTGCCTCCTACATTCATTCTGTCTGGCAGAAATGAATTATTGGGACAGGGAGAAAGAGCATAAATATAAGTACAGTTTAGCTGTCTGTCCTGGAAAGATAGGTGGAGATTTGTTCTATATAGGTACTATTACTTGATGAAGAACATTGAAGTACTGTTTTACTGAAAATGGAGACATCCTGAGCAAATTCTTTTGAATAAAACAGTAAACATTGAGGCCCTTTTGATGTATCTGATTAGTTTCCATTCTAGTCTGACGAGCTGATTAAGCACTTCCAGGGCAGAGAATATAGACACTGCAAGCTTCATTGAATGCTTTTATTTCTACCAAGAATATTTTTAGTCCACGGATTTTGACTGCATAGGAGCAGCAGTGTGCTGCTTAAGGTTGGTATTCATATTGCTTTTTTACAAACAAACTAACCAAAACAAGCTGAGAATCCAAAGTGACTTTGCCCAAAATAACTGACAGAACTGAGGCTGGAACTACAAGTCCTGACTTTGATTCTGTGCTCTGGCCACTATCGGGTTTTGCCATTTGTTTCAACACATGCAGGTGATGAGAAGGACAATGTTTATGATTGCTTAGCTTTCTAATGGATTTTCTTTCATCCTTTTGTCAACATACTATTTTTACTTGGCCTATGAGCTACTGTCAGTGTTGATTTATGTTGTTATATTTGAACATAAATCTCCACTGTTTACAATTTGTGTTTTGTACATGGCTGTTCATGGTTTTAATGAGCACAGGAAGAGCATCTAAAAACCCCTCTGCTTTCTTGTCATGCTTGTCCCCATGTGAAAATAATTTGTTTCATTTTTATTTCTGTAACATTATTACTACGGACCCAGGGTTATGAGTTTAAACTGGTTTTTGGGTTTGTGCCAAAGATCACTCCCTCTTTACCTAGTTTACACAATTTCCTGATTTGGGCTGAGGCATCAAAGGCAGATAGGACAGGTTGGTAGTCAAATCACTCCTTTGTGTGACATTAACTACACATTAATATTGACATGAGTTAACTATACCAACTAGCTAGGCTTGAACAGTTATTTACCTTTTTATTTTTCCTTTTTTCTTTTTCCTGTTTCCTTTTCCTTTTTCTGACATCATACTCCCTTTTTGCAGCTGTATTGTGACTGGGAATTACTGCCAGTAAAAAAAACAAAGAATAAATCAAAGTAAAAGTAATGATACAGCTTTAGTGGTAACTATTGCTTTCAAGCTGTGTTGTCCATATTTATATTCCATGATTTACCTGTCATCTCCATTCCTCTGTAGCACAAGTTTTGTGCATCTGGATTTTGAGTTAGGTGAATGATTAGGCCAGATCCATTCTATGGACCCTGTGTTAATTACCACGAATGAACAAATGAAGCCATTTTAAGCTAGCTGTATACACACCTACCAACAGTGAAAGATACAAAATGTGTACAGGTCTTAAAGAATGCAGGCTACTGTAAAGGAGGTAGCTTTACAGGAAGATAGAGGTAGACCTCCTGTATGTTTTTTGTTTTAACATTTTCTCATTTTTTACAATTAAAAGACTCAATTTCATGTACAGTTAGTTGTCCTGCTAATTGACTTAGTCATGAGTTGGTGTATATCTTGTATGCCTGAGATATTTTCAAGGGATGCCCAGCAGTCAATGCAAAGATCAGTAGGCACTATTTGAGCTGTCCTGGTCTGTGATTTAACAGCTACATCAAGCATGGGAGCCATTAATGTGCATTCAGTTATCATTTGCTGTGAGTTACCATAAACTGCATCACAACTGAAACTTAGGAATCTGTTAAACAAACCAACTATCTTCTGTTTCAGTCTGTATTGAATAAATAAAATCACATTTAATGTAATTTGAATATTCCACCCATTTAGATTTCTTAACAGGTTACCAAGAAATTTTGATGAAATTCTGCATGATTAAATAAAAATTGCATTTCTCATTTTTCTGTGGTTAATCACAAGAAGCTATTTCAGTTGGATAAATTTTAGTAGCATGTCACATATCATTTCCTCAAACATATCATTTCAAAGAACCTTGCTTTTGATAAGGAATGAATACATGGCACATGATCAGGACTTTTAGTTCATGATGTACTTGGAAGAGCATAGTTTGGAAAACACAGTTCAAAGAATTGCAAAACCAGAAATCTGTAAACCAGACTAAAATTTTCATTTGTAATTCCCTAGCCTTCCACTTGAATGCCAGGGTGCCTTCTAAGGAGGTATCGTATGTACTGGCTGTTGTGTGCGATTGTGCAGTTATCAATATTAAATCGAGTAGTATTTATGCTCTACAAGAAAGTAGTTTACAACGTAATCGTTAAAGAAAAAATTAACTTCTAGATATAGTGTATGTTTCAGGTATGGGTAGTATTCTGAGTGAAAGTCATTAAATGAGGCACCCAGTAAAGTACTTTATTCTTCAGTTCTACTGCAGAAATAATCATAAGCCATTATTTAGGTTAGATGCTTCTTTGCTATATGCAGTATACAACACAAATTTTTTTGTGGCCTTTTTTCCAAAAAGAAAGAACGTATAATACGAGATTTCATTCTTCATGATTCAGGTCATTGATAAACATTTCCTTTCGTTGTCTGTGGTTATCAAGAATCGATCTCCTATCTCACTAGGAGACTAGTCCTACCTAAATAAATAGACCTACTTGACAAAAATGGTATTGAGCAGTGCTGTAACAATTCTGGTTTTGTTTGGGACCTTACAGGGATTTAGACCCTTGTGACTCCAAGGAACATACCCAATTCTGTACTCTTTCAGGAGCTGGATTTGGGTCATACAGTGCAGTAGATAACAACGAAGAGAACAGTTTCTCTAATCTTCTGCTGTTGCAACAAATGTTGCTTATTGGAAAGACTCATTTGCCACTTAGAATTATTTTAAATTTCATTACTGTAGTTCTGACTTTTAAATAAAATGAGAAATAATTTTCATCTATTTGAATACTGATTGCTATGTTGTAGGACTAGGTTATTAAAAATACTACATTTTGTTGACAAGGAAAATGTTTTATGTTGGAAATTTATTCTGTACTATTATCACTGAATTCCTCCTCTCAAGCATCATTTTTTTCCTGTGAATCAAGAAAGCCATGCCTTGCACAGCATTAGACTTGTATACAAGCTTCCTGTATGTTAATTTCTTTAATGGCACAAAACTGGAGATAATTTCTCTTTCCTATATTGTAGTACAAAATATGGTATATATTGCATATTTCAGTCTGTACAGCTGATTTTGTGTATATATATATATA